>NC_047526.1:23493355-23620855 GCF_902827115.2 Pseudochaenichthys georgianus
TGAGTTTAGGATGGCGAAGACACTACACTACCCATAATCCCAGCTATAGTTTAGGACTACAGTCCCCGTAAGGTACGCAGAGCGTCAAAACAGCTGTGTGAATGGAACGAAACCACGCCACAGACTATCCAAAAACTGGAATCGAACGCCCCTCCAGAACTACACATGATGGCTATTGTGTTTCGCAAAATGTTCTATGGGACGTCTCTACTGAACGTTTTCGTTTTGTCCCACAATTAGAAGTTGCCAGTAAAACACATTGGTGTTATTCAAATGTAAAACATATAATTAAATAAATGGGTGAAAATCGCTTGTGTCAAATTGCGCAGCATTAATATATACCCACAGACAGCTCATTGTTACTTTGTAATTCTACTCCACCCAATTCAGAGGTTAACCTGGTATTTTTACTCCACTGCATTTATTGAGTTACTTTGCAGATTCTGATTAATTATGTGAAATATAAACAACCCTTAAATCAGACTTTAGTACACCTGAGTAAAATTCAGGGAAGGTGATGTCAAGTGCCAACAATCAGGAGAGATATTTGATAGTTGGTGCTTGAGAAGACTAAACATGTATCTGCAATTGACATGAATGGAAACAAGTAATAAAGTATATTCATCGTTATTCTCTACTAATAGTTAATTAAAGATGTATATTATGGCTATTTGCACATCCCTTTCAAGATTTTCAAAGGTTATTGACAATCATATACACAACTACGGGGTTGTGTTTGTGTTATGCAATGAAAAACTTGGGTCACAGTCTCAACAGTGCATTACAAGACATATATCAATATGTGTGTACCTCCACCATTAAACTGTCATTTCTTATTCTTTCTACATACATAAGAGTTAATTAAGGTGTATAATATCAGTTAAAATAAGGTGCTTCAACATAGTTAACATTGCAGGAAAGCAATTATAAGACGTAATTACTTGTCAGGCTTAATATTTATCTGTAGATAGATACCCCCAAAGACCTTAATCTGTTATCTAATGTTAAATAAAGGTTAATCCGTTTTTTCTGTTTTGCACCTCCTCTTAATATCTGTGTACATCTTATTAGGGCTGTCAAGTTAACGCGTTAATAACGCGTAACGCAAAAATAAAATAACGGCACTAATTATTTTAACGCGATTAACGCATGTGTATTTTTTTTTCCTCGGCCGCCCCATAGTTTCAGAGCGCATCGAGTTAAAATACCATCTACAAGCTGATGCTGACAGCCCGCTCCGCCACCCGTTGTGGCAGACCACACTTCCACGTGTAGGAGCAGACACAGTTGTGGTGGCTTAAAGCCCAGCTGCTCCGCGCCGTCCGTTTAGATGAGCCTGGTTCAGATTAATAAGAAAAAGGAGTTCAAAACACC
The DNA here is from genome assembly GCF_902827115.2 of Pseudochaenichthys georgianus. Lineage (NCBI taxonomy): Eukaryota > Metazoa > Chordata > Actinopteri > Perciformes > Channichthyidae > Pseudochaenichthys > Pseudochaenichthys georgianus. The sequence goes on from NC_047526.1 coordinate 23,494,730, forward strand.
GGCATACAAGTTTAACAATAATCTGATTTTAATGGTTAAAAAGACACAATACGAAATACAGAGTGCCCTGTAACAGAGCACTCCGGGCTCCCCGCTCCACTGCTGTGCGATACAGGTATCGGGACGGCCAGTCAGCAACAGGGGGCACCGTGCATGAATAAACAAACAGTATATATGGACCTTTTGGGGCGGGAGAGTCACTTCTTATCTTCACTGGATTCTACTCCTTTAATTTCCCAGAGAAGGTTTTCACACAAATTATTAATTTCTCAGGGAAGGTTTCCCAAAACTATTCTTTCTCAAACAATCAAAACATTGTACAAGATATATTAGAATCAAACATTGGCCCCAAAAAGAACCTTGAAAAGGACATGTGTGTGCGTTTGGTAAAGAGGAAGTGTATGTGTGTGTTTTTGATTATATTGGTCAGGGAGTGTATGTGTGTAAGGGTATAGGGGAAAGTGTGTGTGTGTGTGTGTGTGTGTGTGTGTGTGTGTGTGTGTGTGTGTGTGTGTGTGTGGTGTGTGTGTGTGTGTGTGTTTGTGTGGTGTGGTGTGGTGTGTGGTGTGTGTGTGTGTGTGTGTGTGTGTGTGTGTGTGTGTGTGTGTGTGTGTGTGTGGTTTATCTTGGTCAGGGAGTGTATTGTGTGTGTGGTCAAGGTGTCTGGGAAAGTGTAAGTAAGAAGGTTTAATATATAGGATTACTTAAAAAGTCCCAAATAATACATGTTCACTTCAATAAAGTTCAAGATAATACCTGTTTACTTTAATACAGTTTAGAACAATATCTGTTTGCTTTAATGCTCACCGATGGCCATCAGGAGGACCGGGAGGGTTTGTGTGGGCCCGAGCGAGCGAGGAGAGAGGACCTTACGTGCATTGTGTTGTTAGCATCTGGTGCTAGCTAGTGTTGGAGTTTACCGGACCAGGTCCGTCCTCCGCGCAGATCGTTTGGATATGGCCAGAGCGGGGTCGCCGTCCGGATCTGCCGATGACCTTTCTTAGTTCTGAGGGAAAAGGAATTGTGTCCTAGACACTATTCTCTGTTAGCTGTACAAAAACTAGACTTTGCACTCCAATGAATTGTTTCTTCAAATAAGCACTTTATTACACAGTTCAACAAAGATATATCAATCCGTACTATACCACAAAGCGCTTTGGACTCCTTCTTGAGTTCCCACCGTGACAGGCTCGTCAGTGTGAGATCCCAGTTGAAGTGAGTGCCGAATTCTGAATATATCTTTTTCTTTATAGTGTTTGCTGTGAAGCCCCCACCTTTGGTGCTCTCTGTGCTGCAGTCTGCCTTTTCTGCCCAGCAACACACAGTTTTAGCTAAGGTCAGGCCAGGGCCATACTCCCTTTTCCTAATTACCTGTTTTAACTGGTTTTCTCACAAGACAGTTGCGTCTGGTGAGGATCAGGGCCCCACATCTCGTCCTTGAAGATAACAGGATGTAGCCGGCCAGCAGTAAACTTTAACAGCAGTAAACTTTAACACGTTATTTTTCCACTCAGACAGCTCAATGTTTCCTATAACAGGATTTACTATATCTTATTCACAGTTACTTTTTCCTTATCTTTATCCTTCAATCCCCCTTTTGCCCCATTCTAATGATTGGGGCAACAAAACAACGCTATTGTTTATGTACATTTATGTCAGCTGTTTTAGGCTTCTGTCTCTCTTTCCCACATTCTGCCATACGGTGGTGCTGTCGGGAAAGTGTCCATTGCTGCTGCTTCTTCTTCGCCTTCCTCAATGTCTGGGTTGTTTTCTAAGGATAGCAAGGCGAGTTGTTGGCCCAGGGGAGTAGAAGGTGCTATGGCGGTACTAATTATTTTGTCCACCATTGAGCGGATACATGGGATGCAGCAGCACCCGCACAAGGTCAAAATTGCTGCAAACACGGCCATTGATATCTTGTGTAGTTTCATTTTGTGGGGAATTTGGATTATTACTTTGGTCAATGATTTGCCTCCCCCTGTCACCCACTATGATAATGATTATTCCAACAATGATGAAAAAACAAAGTGTTAAGGCCAAGCAATAGAGGTGTTGGTTAGGTCCTGAGTTCTTCTTCATCTTTCTTGTTCTTGTAAAAGTTCTTTGGTGTATCAGTGTAGGTGAGTGTCTCTTGTGTGGTGTGTGTATGTGATGCGTGTGGTGTACTGCCTACTTTGGGGGAGCGGTCCCTTGTTGTGCCTCCTCGCCGGCTGTTATCTCCTGGGCTGCCGTTGGTTCTCCTGTTGTCTCCTCCTCCTCGGAAGTTGAGTCGATGTCCACACTTGGGGGTTGGGGGGCTTCGGTTGTTTGCCTGATGTTCAGTTGGCCTAGGTCCTGGATGGTGTCAGCGAGGGTCCTGGTAGGTGCTGGTGCTTCCACACACCTGCTCCAGTGGTACCACGTGTCCCCCTTTCCTTGTAGGCGGACGGCATGGGATGTCCTCTGGGTCACTCGGTCGGGGCCGGAGAGCCTGGGGTTGACAGTCAGCCTCCTGCGTCTCGGGTCCCCCTTTCGGCGTCAGCAACCTGTGTGGAGAAATCTGATACAAATCCCTCAAGCCTACGCTCCGGGCTCTGGGGCCCTCGGCTGTTTGACCCACCACTGCGTGGCCACTTGGAGCCTGTTGGTGGGGTGTCTTAAAACAACAGACGTCTGTGCACAGGTTTTCTAAATTAATTGTGCAGCTTCAGAATCTTAATACTTGGACTGTGCCAACTAAATAAGAACCCCAACATCTTTAGGTAAACTAAATAACATATTTCAATAGCTCTGAATTTCTGACAAGCATCTGTATTTATTTTTAAATGAAATCCCTGAGATCCTATTAAAAATCTGAATATGATTTGAACTGCTAATGTTTCTGGTAAAGAAACACACTAATCTTATGGATTCAAAAACAACCAAAATCACAATACTAACAAAGTGAATGGCTTCCTGGTGATACTGCTTCTACCCGTCAGTGCTTAGATATTATCCCGCTGAAAAAATGAATACAGAATTCCAACAAACTGTCCTCAAATGTCTTTCTATTATGTATTTAGATTAAATGTATATCCCCATAATGACCTCAACAATAAAGTCTATGGCTTTTACTTCTTTACCAGGCTAGTTACATGAGGTTGTCCAAATTACATTCTCTCATTACATTACTATGTTTTAACTTTAACTGTAAATATGTTCTTTCTACATTTCAAACCTTAGTTACTTTAATACCTGTTGACACATTAGTTGACACATTACTCACAGGTCAGCTTCTTAAGTCCATCTCTCCCAGCAGCCCCTTGGCCACTGATTCTCTATCTGTGTTACCTGCTATAACTCAATCAATATTAGAGACATGTCAACATTCATCAAACAGTGTGTTATCCCCAAATATGGAGCAGGTCAATTCTAAAACTGTCAATCAATGGTCAGATTGAACAATGGAGTTGGGCAGCAGGTTCCTTTCAGTCCCTAAATGAAAAATGTACATTGTAAAGTTTACACTCCCCCTTTTTTACACATTATCTCATGTGTAAACAAAAACCTGTATGGGAAGAAAACCTTCAGGTCATAATGGATTATAAGACAATACCAAACATTTTTCCCAAATGTACATCCATCATTTCCCACAGTAAACACTCCAGTAAGTGTCTCTCTCCATCTTTCAGTCCTAAAAGAAACAGAACCTTCAAATGTCATAGTTTGAGTTTCACATTCTTCAAACCGCCACCGCCTGTGGGAGTGAAACATCAAGTAGGTTAGAAACGGTTTCCCCTTTTGTGCAATGTTAGGAAACCTCATTTCACACATTATTATCACACAGAAATAATGTGTTAGTCCAAAACATGCTTGATTAGTCATCGTTTTAAATCATGCAGTTGCACTGATCAGATGCAAACATACACTCACTCACACCGTCAGGTTGTAAAGTCAGGTTTTGGTCAGGTACACCTCAGAGTCAGTCATTGACAGTGCCTTCCCAAGTTACCCTGTCTGTCAGGGTCAAAGGTCAGTTGGTCTCAGTCTTTTTGGCCATGTGTCGTGCCCTGCAGAGACTCCGATGTTCCAGCACAGGCCAGCATCCTCCGTCTATAGAAATCTGTATATATGGAGCGCCATCATTTATTAATTCACAATTACAACTATAATGTTCAAGATATCTCTGTTCTCCCAAATTCCCTGAAAAGTGTTAGCCAAAAAATGTCACTTCCTTATTGTACTACTACTGCAGTTCATTTACACCTAATCAATATCAACACGTCTAATAGATGTAATTCAGAAACTTGTGTACATCACTATTATCTTGTGTCAAAACATTATCAGGATCTGTGAAACTCTTCTATGTATTCCATAACTCATTCTATTAATTTATCTTCAATTCTGGTGCACTTAAAGAACAATGTTACCCTCTTTAACAGTGCGTGGAACCCTGGGTGTCCTGAACATGTAACAATCACTCCTTCCTTTATCAAGGACCTAAAAACAGAAGTAATTTCATCAATGGTTTGTAGCTGAACTTAGGAATCATCCCTCATGGTAGGTATGTTTTTACTTTTTAACATCTCTAAATGTCAGTTAATTACCAACTAAATGAATGTCCATTAGGAGGTGGTGCCGCTAGTCCTCTAAACTCATAATCGGGTGCTGTGCGCTTCCTGTGAAGCTGCAAGTAAGATTTTAAAACCCACTGCAGGGTGGGTCGAGTGACCCCTCCTCCCTATTGGTCGTCAATAATATGCACCCTTCTAATGGGTGATTGAAGGCCCCACATTATTTCCCATTTCAGCCTCAGCCCTCTTTACTCTAAAATTACTTTTTAAATAGGAATATGTAGAAATGGAACAAATATTCAATCTTCAGAAAAGTTCTTAACCAATGTCTATCTGGTGAACAGCCAACATATTTTAAAATGTCAGATGTATAAAAATAAGCCTAAATACTTCCTTACCCTCAAAGTCCAAATCTAGACACAAGGTGAACAGTTTTGGTAACGGACAATTTAATCTAAAAACAAAACAAAATTGGACTTGTGTCCTTATTTGTTCTTCAAAATACATTAGCAAATACCCTGCGAAGTATTCGCAACCTAACTAACCCTCCCTAGGATATGAAATCCATTAATCCCTTTACTCATAGTTAGTTTATATGTCTAAATTATTATGTGTGACCTAATAATCAGATGTCTTATTTGTCAACCAAGAATATTAAACTTTAATCTTTTCAGCATTCCAGACCATCATTTAAACAATCAGCCTCCCCTCTCAAACACTAATGTTATTGTTGTACACCACCCTCTGGAAAACTCTTGCACAGTTATGCTGTCAAATCATCGCATATTTTCCTCAGAGTCTGAACCGCCTGAGACCAGCCTGTCTCAAGATCTTGTCACATTGTGAACAGTCAGTAATGCGTTGTCCTCTGCAGCTGTAGCCAATAGGATCAATGAAACTCTTGCACTGGGATGTCCTGAGGGGGAAGGCACCTCTGGATCAATGTGCTACAGTCAGCAGACACACTTGTCCTCCGCACAGCAGGAATCCCCCAAAACTGCTGTTTCTCTTCCCACCACTGTTGCCTTGACAACGAGGTACACGCAAAATGTCAAACCCTCCTCAGATGCGTTCTTTGCACAGTTCTTCTGTTTCTGTAGTGAGCAACTCTTCACCAACACACTGATTCAGAGTACAACCCAAAGGTGGCGCACAACTTTCCAGTGCCGCTGTAATCACAATAAAACCAGCAACTGGAGATAAACTCAATTTAAATCTCTCCCCCAAAGGGTTACGAAATAAAACGGCTGAGTGTCTATATGGTCAGGAATGCTGAAACATGTGAATGTTAAAACAAATCAATGGCAGTAGTCTACCCGGATTCTTTACTCCATTAACAGTAGTAAAACCACATTGTAAAATCTCTTTTGTCTAGTTGAAGTCCTGCTTACTTCATCTTTAAAATCTTCTTTAATTTGAAACCAAAAAAGGTCTTTAATGGTATCAATTGTGGACTTCCTTAATATGAATTGTAAATGCAACATATGTTCTCTGTAGAACACAGATATGACAGTAGCTGCTGAAACTGGTTAATAGCAGTTTTCTGTCAACCTAGTTAAGCATGTTGTTGTTATATCTAGTAAATATATTTTTATTTCATGTTTACTCACAAAACAATATGACATTATTTAGAAACAAGTTGTACTCTCTCTGAACTCTTCAAAACATCTACTTGTCTTTCTCTTTCCTCCCTGTGCCCTGCAGCTGCCGGCTCAAGTTTCCCCTCATCAATCACCGGTGTGTTTGTGCAACACCTCTGTCATGCGTAACCATTTAACAGATTCATTCTGACTGACAAACTCATAACAACCTCCCGTTTACTTTCTACTCTTTCTTCATAAACTTACAAACACAATTAATGTCTACTAATGATATTATAAAAACACTAGGTGGAATAATCCACTATTATGTTCAATTTGAATCAAACTTTAACCTGCTTCATATACTCAGCAAACAGTATTATTACTTTCCCTCAACGTTACTGTATGCAATAAATGCCTTCGAAATATAAGTAAACTTCTCAGTAAATGACAAATACCACGAAATTCACAATGCAATGTAATGGTACCAATCAGTTCTCAAAACCCCTCATAAAACCACAAAGTGACGTAACTGTATCCTACAAAAACTATGCTAAAAACAGCAAATTATAGTTTCTTATTTATTTCAATATCTACTACTTGAGCTCCCACATTGATCTATTCATTTTCAATGTTATTCACTCCTTGTTTTAAATTCAATGCTCTTTCTTCATGCATTTAAGAAGAGAGAGAGAAAAAAGAAGGAGGGGGGTGTGGGTACTCTCACAGACACCCCGGCTTGAACAGGCATTCCATGAGGGGGGGGGGGGGCTTCCTTGAAACAAGAATGACTTCGTATCTATTTATCTGACTAGGTTAATATGTGTTCACTTGTATTTATTAATACACTGGACAATTCTTGTCGTTACTCTTAATGTCCTTATTCTTATTTATTTGAATGTCCGTGGAGCAACACAGAATATTGAAGAACAGAGAGCAGCTGACCACAAATGAGCTTCCCCTGTTATATAAACATTAATATATTCCTTCTGACTGACAAGCGTTCAAAAACCCTCCTGTTTATCACTTAGGCTACTACTTTTTGTTTTATTCATAACCTAAAAATACAATTGTGATGAATAGCTTGCTCTTTTTCTGATTGAAACAAAGAGTATTCTTCTACAGAATCCGAAAGTGGGGGGAGATTCTTTCACAGACAAATACTGACACCCCGGCTCCGGCTGGAGCTCTCAGCCTTTTCAAGAGAAGGGGGGCTTCTTTCAACAACTAATCAACAAACTATTGGTATACCAAAACATTTACCAACATAAAACAAGGTCTTTACGAATCAACAATGACAACCAACAGACAGAACAATCAACAAACAGCAAACATTGTACACAGATATATTAGCTACTGATACGGCGACAAGTTTTACACCTTACTATTGGCTACTCGTTTGACAAGTTTGACACCTTACTATTGGCTACTCGTTTGACAAGTTTGACACCTTACTGTTGGCTACTTGTTTTGACAAGTTTGACACCTTACTGTTGGCTACTTGTTTTGACAAGTTTGACACCTTACTGTTGGCTACTTGTTTGACAAGTTTGACACCTTACTGTTGGCTACTTGTTTGACAAGTTTGACACCTTACTGTTGGCTACTTGTTTTGACAAGTTTGACACCTTACTGTTGGCTACTTGTTTTGACAAGTTTGACACCTTACTGTTGGCTACTTGTTTTGACAAGTTTGACACCTTACTGTTGGCTACTTGTTTGACAAGTTTGACACCTTACTGTTGGACCGCGGCGGATCCTCATAAATGACGGGTTCCACCCGCTTCTCATCACAGATTTGTTTATACCCTTGTTGATCTATTCAGTGCACACAATTTTATTTACGTTTTATCTTTACTTTTTAGCTGAGACAATTATTTCTGCCATTTTCACACAATCCTAAAATGTAGTGGTATTTCAAACACATCTATTTGTTGTAACAGGCAGATGCTTACCTTGATTCTAAATGACCCGGGTTTTTGATTGTGTGAGATGGTTTCTTGTAAAAGCCGTAAACTCAATGTTTTTTGGTGTCCTCTCAGAAGGTCATCGGTGTCCGGACTTCCCGCTCTAGACCATCACGTCAGGGTCACCAAGCTGTTGGAGTTTACCGGACCAGGTCCGTCCTCCTCGCAGATCGTTTGGATATGGCCAGAGCGGGGTCGCCGTCCGGATCTGCCGATGACCTTTCTTAGTTCTGAGGGAAAAGGAATTGTGTCCTAGACACTATTCTCTGTTAGCTGTACAAAAACTAGACTTTGCACTCCAATGAATTGTTTCTTCAAATAAGCACTTTATTACACAGTTCAACAAAGATATATCAATCCGTACTATACCACAAAGCGCTTTGGACTCCTTCTTGAGTTCCCACCGTGACAGGCTCGTCAGTGTGAGATCCCAGTTGAAGTGAGTGCCGAATTCTGAATATATCTTTTTCTTTATAGTGTTTGCTGTGAAGCCCCCACCTTTGGTGCTCTCTGTGCTGCAGTCTGCCTTTTCTGCCCAGCAACACACAGTTTTAGCTAAGGTCAGGCCAGGGCCATACTCCCTTTTCCTAATTACCTGTTTTAACTGGTTTTCTCACAAGACAGTTGCGTCTGGTGAGGATCAGGGCCCCACATCTCGTCCTTGAAGATAACAGGATGTAGCCGGCCAGCAGTAAACTTTAACAGCAGTAAACTTTAACACGTTATTTTTCCACTCAGACAGCTCAATGTTTCCTATAACAGGATTTACTATATCTTATTCACAGTTACTTTTTCCTTATCTTTATCCTTCAGCCTCTACAGATATGTTTGGGGTTTTGACGGTGAGAAATGTTATGTAGAGAACATGAAATTTCACATTTGTGCATTTGAAAAGTAGCCAGTATTTGTTGTTTCAGAGTTCACTTGATGAAGAGGGACAACTAGAACTAATGAGAAGGGGGCTCTCCAGAACGACCTACAGCTCCCTCTGCCTGCCGGAAAACATCGCAGCTAGAGGACTGGAGTCCATCCCCAACTTTCATTTCAGAGATGATGCACTGAGGCTGTGGAGCATCATCAACAGGTGACTTTCTGCTTGATAGCTGTCAACCCTGGTGTTTGAGGATCAATGCCATTATATGCCACATTAGACAAAATAGGGGGACACAAGTCTTAAGATTCTGGACTTGAAATTGGATATTGAAGCAACAATCTCAAGATCCATCCATCCATCCATCTTCTCCCGCTTATCCGTGGTCGGGTCGCGGGGGTAGCAGTTCCAGCAGAGAGCCCCAAACTTTCTTTTCCCTGGCGACATCAACCAGCTCTGACTGGGGGATCCCAAGGCGCTCCTAGGCCAGCGAAGAGATATAATCCCTCCACCTGGTCCTAGGTCTACCCCTTGGTCTCTTCCCAGCTGGACGTGCCTGGAACACCTCCCTAGGGAGGCGCCCAGGTGGCATCCTAACTAGGTGCCCGAACCACCTCAACTGGCTTCTTTCGACGCGAAGGAGGAGCGGCTCAACTCCGAGTCCCTCCCTGATGACCGAACTTCTCACCTTATCTCTAAGGGAGACACCAGCCACCCGGCGGAGGAAACCCATCTCGGCCGCTTGTATCCGCGATCTCGTTCTTTCGGTCATGACCCATCCTTCATGACCATAGGTGAGGGTAGGAACGAAAATGGCCCGGTAGACAGAGAGCTTTGCCTTCTGGCTCAGCTCCCTTTTCGTCACAACGGTGCGGTAAAGCGACTGCAATACCGCTCCCGCTGCTCCGATTCTCCGGCCCATCTCACGCTCCATTGTTCCCTCACTCGAGAACAAGACCCCGAGATACTTGAACTCCTTCACTTGGGGTAAGGACTCATTCCCTACTTGGAGTGGACAGTCCATCGGTTTCCTGCTGAGAACCATGGCCTCAGATTTGGAGGTGCTGATCCTCATCCCAGCCGCTTCACACTCGGTTGCGAACCGATCCAGTGAGTGCTGAAGGTCGCAGACCGATGAAGCCATCAGAACCACATCTCAAGATGTCACACTCATAGATATGGGAAAATGCAATTCACATCCTGATACTGGTACATTTTATTGTTGTCCTCAGCTTCATCCAGTCAATGGTGGCATACTATTATCCATCTGACAGTGAAGTGTCTGCAGATTCTGAGCTCCAGGAATGGATCAATGAGATATTTTATCATGGATTTCTGGGGAATTATGACTCAGGTATATATATTTGTTGTTGTATGCTCCTTTCGAAATGTTTACATGTGTATGTAAAAGCCTAAGGCCCTGCAGTAGTCCTTTTTTTTGTTAGACAGATTGTAGAATATCATGTAAATTGGCTTTAGACGCCAAGTCAACCCCCTCCCTTCACATTAAGTTTGAACTTGCCTTAAATGGATAATCCATCTTTCCAAAAGGCTTTATCTTGATTGGATGATGATATTTCAGAATACCTGTATTAGTCCCACAGAGGGGAAATTTACAGCAGGAAAGAGCCACAGACGGCTTAGTGTTGCATATCTTACATGCGTTAAAGTACTTAGTTATAATATAATAAACAATATGATAAAAAAGTTACATAATTTTCAAAAATACTGATCAAATCTACAAATCAAATCCTGTAGCAGTTCTTATGATTTAGCAGCCCGGTATACATTACAGTTATTAAAGATGGCAGATGTATATAAAGTGTGTGTATATGTATATGCTGTAAAACTAAATTTAAGAAACTTAAACAAAGCATCACATTCTGAAATAGACGGTAAGTAGAATGCATGTAAAAACAAAAGCTGGTTATTACATTTTGAGATTTAAAAAAAATATACAAAAGTAGGATGAGATGCTCTGTGAGAAATGTGCAGTAGGCTTTTAACCAAACATTCTTGACAGGATTTCCTTCAAGCCTTCAGACTGTGGAGGAACTTATCCAGGTTGTCACTACAGTGGTTTTCACGTCATCAGCTTCACATTCTGCAGGGAACCGTGGACAGGTAAATATTACATTTTTAGAAAAAAGTAGTGAGTAGAATCTAGTTTTTTCGGGATTTGAATGTTCTTTTGGGTGATGAGGTCACCCTCAATTTGTACTGGCTATCATATAAATGTTTAAGTTCTTCAAATGTGACTATGCTGTACATCCTATAGTTAGACGTCAGTGTTTTGATCTCTGTACAACTGCTTGTCCAACACTTCTTCCAAAGTCCCAATGTGTTGGCGCCATAATGACTGGTTTTGTGCATGTAATGCTCCTTGCCCTCAAACCATTGAAAATAGAGATACAACAAAGGTAGACAATCCGGCTGGAGGAGCTTGCATCTTAGTAGTTCTTCTAGTTTAGTGATTGTTATCTCTCTTTTGATGATCCCACAGCTCCATTAAAGTATGTACACAAAACATCATGTTTTGAGCTAAAGATGCTATACAGTACATTAAGCAGAGTCAAAGAAGACAACTACTAACCCTAACCTAAAGTTCAATGATTTAGTGTTACACCTCTTGTGTTTTGTACAAAGAGTAAAAACAATGCAATTGTAACATTTTACATTGATAGCTGGCTGGCTCAGTTGTGAGCAGTAACAGCTTACTTGGTAACATTATGGGTGAGATTAAAGTAATTCAACATTCATCTCTACCATAAAGAAATTAGGAGAACAAATGAGATTTATTAATGTCAAACCATACCTTTTTTATTCTAACCCTTAAGATTTTTTTTTTTAAAGTTTGACCATCTAGGTTGGATTCCCAATGGTCCACTTATCCTGAACAAAGCTCCTCAAACTACAAAGGAACAGTCAAGCATGGAGGACATCTTGGCATATCTGCCCAAAAAATCAAGCGCAATACTTGTAATGTTATATACATGGCCGTTAAGGGGGAATTTCAGTGATTTTGTGAGTATCCTGCGTTACCTTAATCACAACCACTAACTCTACCTTTTCAAATATGTCCCATTCCCTTGCATAACATTTGGATTTTGTCCACGCCAGGAACCCCTCGGTACTTATCCTGAGCAACGCTTTGCTGAGCCTGCAGCCTTACAGATGATCGAAGATTTTCAAGCAGAGCTGTCCTCCCTCAGTATGGCTATTACCGAGAGGAACTCAAAGCTTGAGCTGCCTTTTAATTATTTGAACCCAAAAGAAATTGAAAACAGTCCAGGAATTTAATCTTGGTATTTGACCAAGAAAATACTTTAAACTGTGGTTCAAATAAACAACCTGCTGTCGCTTTGTTGTCCAATGTACTGCCATCTTTATACTGTAATCTTATCTTGAAAGTAAAGTTTCACATATTTATATTGTAGATTTTGTGTGCATCTCTTCACCAAACCATTCAACTGCAAGTATTCTAAAACCAAATGGTTAAAATTGTAAAGACAAATGGCAAATATCTTCATTAAGTAGGTTTTCCTGATATAAGGGTTGAGGCACAGGTGTTTAGTAAAATGAGACTTTTACTCCATTGCTTTGTTACCCTATAGATTATGTTCAGCAACTTCCGATATCACCTTTAGTACAGTATAAGGCTACGTTTTGTATGGTCATCGAATACAATTATTAATCTAACAAAGACGTAACACTATCATTTTTTAATTTATTTTTTTAAAGTCCGGTCAGAATGAGCAGAGGGAGGTTAGCAGAAACTGCAGCAGCATTTAGTGTGGCAAACAAAACTCCTCAACGCAAACAGTACTGCATAATAACTTGTTTCACAAGCTGCACCTGTGCAGTAGGTTCAGTGTGAAATGTTGTCATGTGTGCCTGGGCTGCGGCTACCAGGATGCATGAGCAGGATGTATGCATCTTGACACGTAACTGTTGTCTCAGCATTCTTGTTTTATCTCACAGCAACAATATTTGGTAAAATGTAGTTAAAATACAGCTTTAATTCAACATCAGTCAGTCTATGCCTTCAAAAGACTCATCCTTGGAAAAAAGTAGTGTCCCACTCTGCAGCTTCCCTGTCATTCAATGCCTTCAAGGTTTAGGTACAGTTACAAAGAGCTGGTGCTTGTTTTATAATCTGAACCTTTTTTTTACACTTTAAAAATACAGAAGCGGGTGGATGGATTTTTATTTATTGAAGATGAACATATTCAGGGTGTGCTTGCTAATATTTGTTGCTAGGTTGTTTTGAATTGAATATGTTACCCTCTTCGAACAAACTTGCTGATCCCTTCCAATGCTCTCAAATGCTTCCTGATAAATAACCTGACAGGGTTTTGAAAACAGCATGGATGTTTAACTTAATCTTTGAATAGTCAGTCAGTACTGTTGATGCTACATCGACAGCAAATCACAAGACTTCACCTCAAGAAACAGCAACAACTTGCATATAGATGCAGGGAACTAAAAATCAGACCGAGAGAGTAATGAATCGGCATTTCAGAGAGTTAAACAAATGTGTACTGTGGATTATTATTATTATGCCAAGTAGCCAGTATATTTTTATTTCTGTAAATAAATCACTCGAACCTTCCTGGCTGCCTTGACTGATTGCATATGGGTCCTCCTTTGGTGACTCAGCAGCATCAACCATCCTGACAGTCTATCACTTTGTGTGTTTATTATGAATTAAGTGGTTCATCATAAACATATTGTAAACTACAGGAATGTAGGTTATTCTTGCCAGAATGAGTGGTTTAGAACAACTGATACACCCCTCCCCCTCTAAACCTACATGTACAGTATACGCCTTGAAAACCAGAAAAACGCCCACTTTTAAGTTAATGCACATTAGGAGCGTTAGTCTCAAAAAAGTTAGTCAGTGCTGAGGCAGTAAGCAAGAAGACAGACTACAGCGAGGGAAAACCTAGAAGGTAAGAAATATGTTTTGGGTAGATGCATTGTATCCAAGTTAAAATATTTTCATGAAAGAAGGTTCACAATGCACAGGCAGTGTCAGCATTGTTTTGTTTTGTTGCGTATTGGAGCCTTCATTCTGTAAATTAAGAGACTCAAATGTGTTTATTTTTCCAAACAGTATCCACAGGTAACCATGGCTGAGTACAAGCTAGAGGTGACAACGGGTGCCATGCAATATGCAGGAACATCGGACTACATGTATGTCACCTTATTTGGAACTGAGGAGCAGAGTGAGCGAACTTTGATGGACAACTATGGCGTCGACTTTCAAAGAGGGGCAGTAAGTACAACCCAGTTAAACATCTGCACTTGTCTGTAAATAACAGATTGCATCAAGTAAGCACTTTAGATTTAAGTCATCATTTAGAATTCACAAATCCTACTTAGACAACAGTCACATTAAAACAGTTACTAAATCAGCCTACTATCACCTAAAGAATATATCTAGGATTAAAAGACTAATGTCACAGCAGGATTTGGAAAAACTTGTCCATGCTTTTATCTTCAGTAGACTCGACTACTGTAATGGTGTCTTCACAGGTCTCACTAAAAAATCTATTAGAAAGCTGCAGCTGATTCAGAACGCCGCAGCTCGAGTCCTCACTAACACTAAGAAAGTGGATCACATCACTCCTGTTCTGAAGTCTTTACACTGGCTTCCTGTGTGTCAAAGAATAGATTTCTGAATACTGCTGCTGGTTTATAAAGCTTTGAATGGTTTAGGCCCAAATTACATTTCTGACCTCCTGCTAAATTATGAACCATCCAGATCTCTCAGGTCTTCAGGGACTGGTCAGCTTTCTGTCCCCAGAGTCAGAACTAAACATGGAGAAGCAGCGTTCAGTTATTATGCTCCGAATATCTGGAACAAACTCCCAGAAACCTGCAGGTCCGCTGCAACTCTGACTACTTTTAAATCCAGGCTGAAGACTTATCTTTTTGTCGCTGCTTTTAATTGAACTATTCATATTTTAGACTGCACTGTAACTTTTATCCATGTATTTTTCCTTTTAATGTTTATTTTATTAGCTTTTCTTTTTTAACGCTTAATGTCTTTCATTTTTTGTAAAGCACTTTGAATTGCCTTGTGTTGAAAAGTGCTATATAAATAAACTTGCCTTGCCTTGCCTTACTTCAACGTGCAATCTATGTGACGTTAACTGCTATAACTCTTACTCTCAATATGCAGAAATGATATAAACACAATCTAATGGTCTTTCGCATTTATTGTACCGTTAAATTATACATTTCACTTTTTTTTCAAGTCACACTTTTAAAGGATAATCTGGTTTTGGCTGAGGCTTACACTTTTAAAATGCTTCCCTTCATTACGTTGTCCCAAATATCTCAGTTTCAATGTGCAATACATCATAATATATGTGTTGAACTATATTATATTGTAAATGGCAGTATATACATAAACTGTATATTCTGTTTGAGTTTACCATAAGGATGCTTTGACTTCGCAGACTACACCGTTGTAGGAGGCTGTAGCTTGGTTTCAATATGCACAAATAGTCTGTGACTGAGACTTTTTAGCAGATATTGTTTTTTTTTAATTATAATAGTATATATTAATATAATAACAATTATAATTATTATCCCAAGACAGGGAGCTACACCGTGAAAACCAGTTTATCTCTGGGCAAACTTCTGCTGGTTAAGGTTGAGAAGGACAAGTATTTATGTCTCCCAGAAGATGAGTGGTACTTCTCCAAAATGGTGGTGACGACTCCAGAAGGAGATGTCATTCTTTACCCCTGCTACAGATGGATTGGTAGGGGAGAAATTGTGGAGCTGAGAGGAGGGAGAGGTCTGCATCAATGTCCCCAAATAACTGATTCATACATATTAACCAGTGTTTTACATCTCGTTGGCTTTGTACATTTAAATTTGACTGCTATAATGTTCTTTTCATGTCCCAGCAATGAAAGCTTTTGAGGAGGATCACCCCCTGTTGATTGACCACAGGAAGAATGAGCTGATGCTCAAAAAGAGCTTGTTCGAGTAAGTTTCCATGTGAGCAGTAGAGCTGCCGTTTGTCGCCAAAGTTTATCTGTAGAAATGTCTATGTGCTTTTGGGTAACTTTGTTTGTTTTATTAGATGGAAGATTATGGCTGAAGGAATACCCCACATCAACAATTTCAATGACGTGTCTGAGCTCCCAGCTGAAATCCGCTTCTCCGATTCCAGACTAGCTGACATCAGTTACTCAAGAGCTATGACGTGGGTCAATATATTTAAATATATGTGTATATATTTAAATATATGTGTATATATTAATTACAATACAGCTCTATTCTCTAGACTTTTAAATATTGAGGGAAAGGGTAAATTGCAATTCATTTCTGTATGTTGTTTATTCCTGTGTTCTAATTGTTCCTTGTTTTACTTCAGTGGTATTGAACTCAAGGTTAAGGGGCTGCTAGGATCTACTGCACAATGGGAAAGCATTGAAGACATAAAAAGAATATTCTGGTATAAAAAGACAACAATGTCAGGTATGTTCTTTTTATCCCATTTACTAGTTGTCAGTGTAACTCACCCCATCTATGTCATGGTTTCATAACAACAGATAGATATTCAGTAGATGTTTTTCCTGGTCTACTCTGTACAATTATTTGTTTTCTACAAAGTTAAGTATTTCAGTAAAAGTAATTATTTAAATCCAACATTTTTGCTTTACAGTCAATGACAATGATGATTTTGTTGAACCTGAAAAACCCCAAAACATTTTAGAAAAATTATATTATATTATTTATTAAATGAACCAATTGTTATTCGTATTAAACCCAATATATAATGTTGGTATATTTTTTATATATCAATTGCTATTCTTCCAGAGTATGTTGCAGACCACTGGATGGAAGATGACTTCTATGGATATCAGTTCCTGAATGGAGTCAACCCCGGTGTTATCAAGCGCTGCTCAGAGCTTCCCACAAACTTCCCGGTCACAGAGGAAATGGTGAAGCCGTTCCTGGAAGAGGGAAGCTCTCTGCAGAAGGAAATGGAGGTATGAATGAAGATTAACTTTAAATGGATGGTAATCTGTGTTTCGGAATCATGATTTGTCCATTTACTATCCCTCTGTCATACTTCCTTGACTTGTTACAATTCTGTGATACCTCTCGATGACGTCTTAAACATTTCTTTCTTATGTCTCTCCAGAAAGGCAATATGTTCCTTTATGACCAGAAGAAGATGGATGGAATTCCCCCTGCAGCCTATAATGGTGAACCTCTGCACGTGACTGCTGGTCTCTGTTTGTTCAACGTGAACCCAGAAAACAAACTGATGCCAATTGCAATACAGGTACTGTAAAATATATTTAAAAGCCAGCATGTAATGTTATGGGTCTTTACCATGGTCAGTCTATGGAAAACATTCTTTAAGGTATCGTGAAGGGAGAGTTAATAATCTATTTTGTTATCAATTTCCAGTTGAATCAACAACCATCTGAGAAGAACCCCATCTTCCTGCCCAGTGACCCAGAAACTGACTGGCTGCTAGCCAAGATGTTCATTAAAAATGCAGATTGCATGGATCACGAATCAGTCCATCACCTCATGAGGACTCACTTTCTGGCAGAGGTCTTCGCTGTTGCAGCTCTCCGCAGCTTCCCTGTGATTCACCCAATGTACAAGGTATAAGTACTCCACACAACAGAGGTAGTGCAGGTTTTTTGTATTCCCTTGATCTGAAATAATGCTTAGAATTTGTATTGATTGATTTTCAGGTATATTATGTCTATACTAGAGATGGTTGATAGTAAAGCTGAGACAGGAAATGTTCAAAAATAAAGAGGCATGCGTGCAAACAAGTTTCCTTGATTAAACCCCATTACTTTGCGAGGTTGAATGCAAAGTGCTATGCTGAGATTAACGTAACACAACATGTGAATTCCAAAAAAACGACTCTACTCTAAAAAAGGCCTTTTTGAAACGCTTGCCAGATGCCAGAAGTGCAAACAGGTTGTGGCTGGGGTGAGAGGTATCCGTGAAGATGTTGCACACATTTAAAACACATCTTTTGACGCATGAAACACAACTTTCATGTGTGTATTAAATGTGTGTATTTGTCTCACTGTTTTTGTATCTTTGATATACTTGTAGATAGTGCTGCGTACCGGTACGCCGAACCGGTACTGGACTTGTAAAAAGTTTCGGTTCAAGTCCGGTTAAAACCGGAACGTCGGGAACCGGTACTTGGACTCGCAAAAAAACTACCACTTACGTATATTCTGGTTTCTGTGGTTATTTAAACATTCCCTGATAAACGTTATTCAGCGGCAATAAATGAGTGCTAATCCCAGTGTGCTCAGTGTACAACATCACATGTCATTTCACCTTCGATTCACGGTTTGAAAACGTAGCATTTCGCCACATGCTAATGCTAACCGGAAGTGAAGACTTTTCAGAATAAAAGTATTAAATTAATAGTGTGAACTTCCGGTTTTTTCAGAATAAAATTGATTTAAATTAAATAGTGTATTTAATTCAAAATTACGCCATATCAACATTGATTTTAATTTCTAACAGTATGTATGTACATCACTATGTATGTAGTATGTACTGTATAATGTACACATGTAGAGTTGTAGAAAAGACATGGTGTACAGACAGTACAGTACACTCTGACTGTACAGTCACTACAGTGTAGCCTATACTGTATAGTAGGTGTGTAACAGTGTAATGCGTATGGTCTACTCTACACTCTACCTTTCAGCAACGTTTTAGGGATTTAGGCTCAGTCAGCTCAGGGACTGTTTGGTTACTTTAGTTTGGTAAATGAAATAAATGTTTGCACTTTGTAGTAGTTCACTGTAGTTGCTGTCATAAGTCATTTGTAGACTAAGTGGCAAAAAGTATTTTTTTTACATTTGTACTTTGTAGATAAATGTAGACACAAGTTGGAAGGGAGCACAATACACCTGACGAGTTTGAATTTGAGTTGATTATGAGTTAATTTTCAATTGATAATTAGCTCACAATAAGTTCACTTTAGTCACACAACTTGACACAAGCCATGGGTTCAGGTCCGGACTTATAAGTCCGGACCTGAACCTGAACCTCTGGACTTGAGTCCGGACCTGAACCTGAATGTGAGTCCAGGTACGCAGCACTACTTGTAGATCATTTTGTTATTTGTCATTCACTTTTTTTTTTCTTCTTATTTTTCATAGAATTTTTTTGTTACTTCCATTTCCCCGGGCGCTGTACAATAGCTGCCCACTGCTCCTAGTACTAGGATGGGTTAAAAGCAGATAACAAATTCACTGTGTGTGCTGTGTGCTCTGCATGTGTGACCATTAAAGAGGGGTTCATCCCTCCCAATTCTTTCTAGATCTTCTTTGGAAACTGGTTTTATGAGCCATTAGTTTGTATTTATTGAAGAACTCAAACTTTTATAACAAAAAGTGATACTTAACTTGTTGGAGTCCAAGCACTTTATAATTATCATGGTTATATATTTTCAAAGAAGTCAAAGCACTGCTTTCAGTTGTGTTTGCTTATACAGTAGCTTCCTTCATTTAGTGGGAATGCTGTTTACAGTCCAGCCGTGAAGACATCTACGGGACAGTTTTGAGATTTCTTCAAATGCCGTTGCCATGGCAACACAATGCTCGCCATGAAACACGGTTTTCTCATAACTTCAGTGAAACTGCTCCAAACGCCCCAAAACTTCACAGGTTTGGTAACGATGCAGCCATCAACGCATCTAAGCGTAGTATGGGGTGTCGACAAATGCCGTTGCCATGGCGACAGATCATTCGCCATCAAGTTAGTTCAGAAGTTTGCAGTTCAAATATTCTACTGCTTTTCCAAGCCTTTTTACTTTCTTTTCTTCTCTCATCACACATTCAAGCCCCCTGTGTTAATGTATAATTTCAATCTAAATTCTTCACTTTCTTCTTACACATTACATTTCAGAATAGCAGTTTAGCATTAGATGTTCAGCATAAAGCATTCCCACTAGCAATTTCTTCAGGAATTGCATTCTCTAGTTTACACTGATGTTCTGCCTGTTGTCTGCTGAATCAAGCATTTTACTTTGACTTTAATATTTGTTTCCTCTGTTCAGCTGCTGTTTCCACACTTCCGGCACACTCTTCACATAAACACTAGAGCGCGCCTAAGTCTATTAGGACCTGATGGGGTTTTAAGTAAAGTAAGGCTTTTTCAAATACATATTTGTGAATATAAATAAAAATGTTATCATATCACACCTTGCAACTTAAATTCAGTTTTTTGGATGGTTTCTAATTTGATGTCAAGAAACTTGTCTGATGGTATGTGTATTTTTGATTTGTTAGAGTTCACTTGGATTTGTTGGACTAATGGAGCTCATGAGAAGGGATCTCTCTGAAATGACCTACAGCTCTCTCTGTCTGCCTGAGAACATCGCTGCACGAGGACTGGAGTCTATCCCCGACTTTTACTACAGAGATGATGGCCTGAAGCTGTGGAACATCATCAAAAGGTTTTACCTATTCATAAATACTGTGACTGTCCACAGTGATTCATTGTACAAACACCATTAGAGACTTTCTCAGACGCTCATATTATTAAAAATACAACTGTTTTGTGTTTGCCAGCTTTGTGAAGGCGGTAGTGGAGCACTATTATCCCTCAGACAGTGAGGTGCATAAAGACACTGAGCTGCAGGACTGGATCAGTGAGGTCTTCACACATGGCTTCTTAGGAAACAAAGCTGCAGGTATTTGTCCCATATTCTGAAGTCATTTGTAAATATGAAACATATTATAATAGTATATTTTAATGCACATAGTGATTGACTTATGAACATATTGTGCTGCCAACAGGGTTTCCAGCAGCCTTTCATACTGTCCAGGAAGTGGTTAAGTTCACAACCATGGTGATCTTCACAACAACGGTTCAACATGCTGCCGTAAACAGTGGGCAGGTAAATAGTTGGGGCGTTAGAATATGTATTGGTCAAGTATAAGTTTGCCAGACCAGCCAATTGCTTTTGTTTCCTTTACAATAACCATTCCGTTTGCAGGACATTAGCTTAGCATTACAATGGAGTAAAGGTTGCCTTTTTTTCTATAATGTTTTTTTTCATAATTTAGTATGACTACAACTCCTGGGCCCCCAACGCCACGCTCCTTCTGCGCAAACCTCCTCCAACCACTAAGGGGCAGTCAAGCATGAAGACGGTCCTGGAGACCCTCCCGAATGTTGGCGAGACAGTCCAGTTGGCAGCATTGACTTGGTTGCTTTCAGACAGATACACAGACTATGTAAATTTGGCGTCATAAATACTTACAGAAGGATGTCCTATCCTGATTTTAATGTTTTTCTCTTTTTTACCATTAACTTTGCTTTGTCAGTTTAATTTTGTTTCCTGATTGTGTCCTTCTGGCAGATTCCCTTGGGAACATACCCAGAGGAACGATTTGATGAGCCTGAGCCTAAGCAGATGATAAAGGAATTCCAAGCAGAATTGTCGTACCTCAGTGAAGCAATAACATCAAGAAACTCACATCTTGAACGACCCTACACATACCTGGACCCTGCAGAGATAGAGAACAGTGTTTCTATTTAAGCAGATCTGCAATTGTATCCATGTATTTCTCATCACCTATTTTGCATGCTGGGAGTTCAGTTATACTTTTAATGTAGTGTATAATTGCTGGGACAGATAGATGAGATGTAATGGATAATTAGTAAGTTGTTGGATACTGGTAAGGGAGGACTAGAGTATATCTTGGTTGTGTGATGCTGAGCAGAAACTAAACTGACTAACACTGGCTTATCTAAAGCCAGTTGAGTAGCACTTGAAATGTTTTTGCTCTATGAAGCCTGGGGCCTATGCTACGAAGCTGGTTCAACCTAACCTGGATATGTTTGAGTTAGCCGGTTGGCCTAATCCAAAACATACGCGCTCTCGCTAAACTGTACTACGACGCTGGTTATCAAGTGAATCGCTCAAGCCAGCCGTGTCCTATCTAGTTAGGTGCGCGTTCACATGAAAGGGGTGGTATTTGGAGCATTCGACCAATCACAAACATGGAGAAGCGTACTGACAGCGCAGCGTCATACTTCCTGAATGAAAAGTGAACTTTAATACTAGTCAAAAATGAAGAAGTTAAACTTTAAACATCCATGACTTAAACACTTTATCCAGGATCAAAGCCTCAGAGCTGCACCTGCAAGGTGAATACAGCTGGCAAAAGAAAAAGTGTTTGAATGCGTACATTAACAGGTTTATGATATCACTGCCCCGTCTAAAACACGATCTGACTTCAATTACATTTGTCTCGAGTGTTTCGTCAACTTATGTGTTGCTTAAAATAATACTTCTGCATACAGTATGTGACACAGTGAGTGTTGCACGGCCAGATACGGCTCAGCTGACTCAGATAAGGAGATATATGATACATTATGAAGTGATATGCCGCGGACTGTACTTAATGTACTCTGATCCGGTTACTTATGTTGTGGCCGATATTTAAGTAAGCTTTCTTAACGCTAATGTTATAATAGTCAGATTGCTCTGAAGATGGAGGTGATATTCTATTCATGTTCACGTTCACACAGTCGGTGATTTTTGCCGGCCGTCTTTCCTGCAACGGCAGCTTTTCTGTATTTCCTTTCTCCTGTAATATGACTTGATCGCTTTAAACTCCGCACACTGAGCTCTGATTGGTCAGCAGGCGGTGCTTTCACTGAGTTGAGCTCTTAGCCTGCAACCTAACCTGGTCGGGACCAGGTTAGCTGCTTAGCATATATTACCATGGAGATCTAGCCTGCTAAAAAGAGAACCAGCTTCGGATGACCGGAAAGCCGGAGTTTTCCCTGAATTTAGCCGGCTAAGCGAAAATCCTGCTTCGCAGTATACCCCCCTGATGTACTTATATGATTCTGTTTTCCTCAAGTTTGTATTTTGTTGGTCGAACGCACTTATTGTAAGTCGCTTTGGATAAAAGCGTCAGGTAAATGTAATGTAATGTTTCTTTTTCTCCATTAGCAATTAATAAAAAAACTATTTAACTTATGCTTGTCTTTTATGTACTTTTTTCCCTTTCATATAGCAAATGATGAGAATGAGGACAAATAATAAGTACATTAAACATCGCCGTTTTAATACATTTTTATAATCAGAAAATATATATTTTATTAATTTTCTTCGAAATGGCATCTATCAATCTAGTCAATTGTATTCATATAATCAAATAGCAGAAATAACAGAAACATCTACCAGTGAAATGCAATGAAATTCACTCTTTCTATCCACCACATTTGTAGATCGACTGTGAGTTCTATTTTGTCGAGTTCACTTTTATTTGACTGATGTATGGTGCGCAGTTATTCTGACAGAGTGGGACCTCATTCTTTCTAACTCATCTTTGATGCAAACCACCCTTTTCAAAACACAGTCCGGGTATTGACTACACCATACAATAAATGTGTCCGTGCGAACTTAATACAAAAGCCTTAATAACCCACTCGACACCTTTTACGGTTTTGCGGACGTGTCACTGAATTAAACCTGCCACAATGTTGTTTAGGTTCGCAGTCATTCTCACTCCGGAGTCTTCGGAAGTAAAGGTCTTTGTTTTGGGTTCGCGTGAGGAAATGGGCCAATGGGACTTGAGCGCAGCGGTTCCGATGACAGCCTCTCAGAAGCTCCTGTCCACCCTTGAACCGT
The DNA here is from genome assembly GCF_902827115.2 of Pseudochaenichthys georgianus. NCBI lineage: Eukaryota > Metazoa > Chordata > Actinopteri > Perciformes > Channichthyidae > Pseudochaenichthys > Pseudochaenichthys georgianus. Next base: position 23,518,357 of record NC_047526.1, read on the forward strand.
GTCTGTGGACCGGCGACATGCAGCTGGCAGAGCCGTACGAAGACACATTGTGGTTCAAGTTCGTCAAAAGAGTGAGAGGCACTTATATCTGGGAAGGTATACATCAACATTCGGATAGTGCATCCAATTCAGTAGCGTGCCAAATTAGATTGTTGACAAGTAATACACTTTAATGTCAGTCCCATCGAAGGTAAACATCTCCGCCATGTTTTGTTTATAGTGTGTAATGTATTCTTGCTGCCACATGATGGCGGTATTGCGAAGCCTTTTTATTTAATAAACGCTCAGTGGCTCGTGGATTTTAGAGCAGTTCTATACAATTGTTACAATTCGTGCTTTCCAATTTATATCTCATATACCTATACTTTATTTATAACATTACATAGGGCACACTCAAAAGTAAAAAGACTGATAACAACTGGATTGTTATTTGTAAAGCATTAACATGTAAGCAATATGTCTAATGGTGTAACAGAGATCATTTAAGTTGTACACTGTTAAGAAAGTTGTTTGTAAAAATGCTTTCCATTTTATTAAAGGTCCCATGTCATGGCCATTTCTACTGATCATAATTCCATTGTTGAGGTCTACTAGAATAGATTTACATTGTTCAATGTTCCAAAATGACATTGGTTTCTCAGACAGCATCTCTGTATAGTTCACTGTTTCTCAATGTCGAGGAAGGCTGCTCCAGAGCCACTATTTCAAGCATACTACGTCATCGAGTGCCACCTGTTCCAATGTCCAGCATACTTGGAATTCTACCGAGGCCGGCGTACTTCGTAGCAAGAAATGTCGAGGCTGCACATCTGTAGACTCCGCGGTTTTAAAATCCCCACAATGCTTTGCGCAAGGACCAATTTCCAAATTTGTTGGACTAATGGAGCTCATGAGAAGGGATCTCTCTGAAATGACCTACAGCTCTCTCTGTCTGCCTGAGAACATCGCTGCACGAGGACTGGAGTCTATCCCCGACTTTTACTACAGAGATGATGGCCTGAAGCTGTGGAACATCATCAAAAGGTTTTACCTATTCATAAATACTGTGACTGTCCACAGTGATTCATTGTACAAACACCATTAGAGACTTTCTCAGACGCTCATATTATTAAAAATACAACTGTTTTGTGTTTGCCAGCTTTGTGAAGGCGGTAGTGGAGCACTATTATCCCTCAGACAGTGAGGTGCATAAAGACACTGAGCTGCAGGACTGGATCAGTGAGGTCTTCACACATGGCTTCTTAGGAAACAAAGCTGCAGGTATTTGTCCCATATTCTGAAGTCATTTGTAAATATGAAACATATTATAATAGTATATTTTAATGCACATAGTGATTGACTTATGAACATATTGTGCTGCCAACAGGGTTTCCAGCAGCCTTTCATACTGTCCAGGAAGTGGTTAAGTTCACAACCATGGTGATCTTCACAACAACGGTTCAACATGCTGCTGTAAACAGTGGGCAGGTAAATAGTTGGGGCGTTAGAATATGTATTGGTCAAGTATAAGTTTGCCAGACCAGCCAATTGCTTTTGTTTCCTTTACAATAACCATTCCGTTTGCAGGACATTAGCTTAGCATTACAAGGGAGTAAAGGTTGCCTTTTTTTCTATAATGTTTTTTTTCATAATTTAGTATGACTACAACTCCTGGGCCCCCAACGCCACGCTCCTTCTGCGCAAACCTCCTCCAACCACTAAGGGGCAGTCAAGCATGAAGACGGTCCTGGAGACCCTCCCGAATGTTGGCGAGACAGTCCAGTTTGCAGCATTGACTTGGTTGCTTTCAGACAGATACACAGACTATGTAAATTTGGCGTCATAAATACTTACAGAAGGATGTCCTATCCTGATTTTAATGTTTTTCTCTTTTTTACCATTAACTTTGCTTTGTCAGTCTAATTTTGTTTCCTGATTGTGTCCTTCTGGCAGATTCCCTTGGGAACATACCCAGAGGAACGATTTGATGAGCCTGAGCCTAAGCAGATGATAAAGGAATTCCAAGCAGAATTGTCGTACCTCAGTGAAGCAATAACATCAAGAAACTCACATCTTGAACGACCCTACACATACCTGGACCCTGCAGAGATAGAGAACAGTGTTTCTATTTAAGCAGATCTGCGATTGTATCCATGTATTTCTCATCACCTATTTTGCATGCTGGGAGTTCAGTTATACTTTTAATGTAGTGTATAATTGCTGGGACAGATAGATGAGATGTAATGGATAATTAGTAAGTTGTTGGATACTGGTAAGGGAGGACTAGAGTATATCTTGGTTGTGTGATGCTGAGCAGAAACTAAACTGACTAACACTGGCTTATCTAAAGCCAGTTGAGTAGCACTTGAAATGTTTTTGCTCTATGAAGCCTGGGGCCTATGCTACGAAGCTGGTTCAACCTAACCTGGATATGTTTGAGTTAGCCGGTTGGCCTAATCCAAAACATACGCGCTCTCGCTAAACTGTACTACGACGCTGGTTATCAAGTGAATCGCTTAAGCCAGCCGTGTCCTATCTAGTTAGGTGCGCGTTCACATGAAAGGGGTGGTATTTGGAGCATTCGACCAATCACAAACATGGAGAAGCGTACTGACAGCGCAGCGTCATACTTCCTGAATGAAAAGTGAACTTTAATACTAGTCAAAAATGAAGAAGTTAAACTTTAAACATCCATGACTTAAACACTTTATCCAGGATCAAAGCCTCAGAGCTGCACCTGCAAGGTGAATACAGCTGGCAAAAGAAAAAGTGTTTGAATGCGTACATTAACAGGTTTATGATATCACTGCCCCGTCTAAAACACGATCTGACTTCAATTACATTTGTCTCGAGTGTTTCGTCAACTTATGTGTTGCTTAAAATAATACTTCTGCATACAGTATGTGACACAGTGAGTGTTGCACGGCCAGATACGGCTCAGCTGACTCAGATAAGGAGATATATGATACATTATGAAGTGATATGCCGCGGACTGTACTTAATGTACTCTGATCCGGTTACTTATGTTGTGGCTGATATTTAAGTAAGCTTTCTTAACGCTAATGTTATAATAGTCAGATTGCTCTGAAGATGGAGGTGATATTCTATTCATGTTCACGTTCACACAGTCGGTGATTTTTGCCGGCCGTCTTTCCTGCAACGGCAGCTTTTCTGTATTTCCTTTCTCCTGTAATATGACTTGATCGCTTTAAACTCCGCACACTGAGCTCTGATTGGTCAGCAGGCAGTGCTTTCACTGAGTTGAGCTCTTAGCCTGCAACCTAACCTGGTCCCGACCAGGTTAGCTGCTTAGCATATATTACCATGGAGATCTAGCCTGCTAAAAAGAGAACCAGCTTCGGATGACCGGAAAGCCGGAGTTTTCCCTGAATTTAGCCGGCTAAGCGAAAATCCTGCTTCGCAGTATACCCCCCTGATGTACTTATATGATTCTGTTTTCCTCAAGTTTGTATTTTGTTGGTCGAACGCACTTATTGTAAGTCGCTTTGGATAAAAGCGTCAGGTAAATGCAATGTAATGTAATGTAATGTTTCTTTTTCTCCATTAGCAATTAATAAAAAAACTATTTAACTTATGCTTGTCTTTTATGTACTTTTTTCCCTTTCATATAGCAAATGATGAGAATGAGGACAAATAATAAGTACATTAAACATCGCCGTTTTAATACATTTTTATAATCAGAAAATATATATTTTATTAATTTTCTTCGAAATGGCATCTATCAATCTAGTCAATTGTATTCATATAATCAAATAGCAGAAATAACAGAAACATCTACCAGTGAAATGCAATGAAATTCACTCTTTCTATCCACCACATTTGTAGATCGACTGTGAGTTCTATTTTGTCGAGTTCACTTTTATTTGACTGATGTATGGTGCGCAGTTATTCTGACAGAGTGGGACCTCATTCTTTCTAACTCATCTTTGATGCAAACCACCCTTTTCAAAACACAGTCCGGGTATTGACTACACCATACAATAAATGTGTCCGTGCGGACTTAATACAAAAGCCTTAATAACCCACTCGACACCTTTTACGGTTTTGCGGACGTGTCACTGAATTAAAGCTGCCACAATGTTGTTTAGGTTCGCAGTCATTCTCACTCCGGAGTCTTCGGAAGTAAAGGTCTTTGTTTTGGGTTCGCGTGAGGAAATGGGCCAATGGGACTTGAGCGCAGCGGTTCCGATGACAGCCTCTCAGAAGCTCCTGTCCACCCTTGAACCGTGTCTGTGGACCGGCGACATGCAGCTGGCAGAGCCGTACGAAGACACATTGTGGTTCAAGTTCGTCAAAAGAGTGAGAGGCACTTATATCTGGGAAGGTATACATCAACATTCGGATAGTGCATCCAATTCAGTAGCGTGCCAAATTAGATTGTTGACAAGTAATACACTTTAATGTCAGTCCCATCGAAGGTAAACATCTCCGCCATGTTTTGTTTATAGTGTGTAATGTATTCTTGCTGCCACATGATGGCGGTATTGCGAAGCCTTTTTATTTAATAAACGCTCAGTGGCTCGTGGATTTTAGAGCAGTTCTATACAATTGTTACAATTCGTGCTTTCCAATTTATATCTCATATACCTATACTTTATTTATAACATTACATAGGGCACACTCAAAAGTAAAAAGACTGATAACAACTGGATTGTTATTTGTAAAGCATTAACATGTAAGCAATATGTCTAATGGTGTAACAGAGATCATTTAAGTTGTACACTGTTAAGAAAGTTGTTTGTAAAAATGCTTTCCATTTTATTAAAGGTCCCATGTCATGGCCATTTCTACTGATCATAATTCCATTGTTGAGGTCTACTAGAATAGATTTACATTGTTCAATGTTCCAAAATGACATTGGTTTCTCAGACAGCATCTCTGTATAGTTCACTGTTTCTCAATGTCGAGGAAGGCTGCTCCAGAGCCACTATTTCAAGCATACTACGTCATCGAGTGCCACCTGTTCCAATGTCCAGCATACTTGGAATTCTACCGAGGCCGGCGTACTTCGTAGCAAGAAATGTCGAGGCTGCACATCTGTAGACTCCGCGGTTTTAAAATCCCCACAATGCTTTGCGCAAGGACCAATTTCCAAATCTTTGGTGGAAATAGCGCTCCATTTAAGGCGGGGCCTCGCATATGACGCACACCTGCACACCTGTTCCACAATTATTTGTTTTCGGAGCCTAGGAAGGATTATTGCCTCGCTTCTGAAGCAAGTGACTCGGAAGACATGTGCTACCAAGCAAGCGTCCTCGACATTGAGAAACACCCACGGTCCTAAACGGCTTGTTGGAGCTCCTGCCCCCCTGCCTATGAGCCCACTGTGCTCTGATTGGTCAGCTCGCCCACTCTGTTCTGATGAGTCCACCACCGTTACAGCGGAACATCAGTGAGTATGTGTTACAATGGCGTTAGCAACCAGAAAATGACACCAGTAATGACAAACAGATGAGAATGCTGCGTGGGGTCTGGGTGCCGTGTTGGCGGGACGTTGCGTGACTCGCTGCTGAGGAACGGACAGTATGAGCTGTATTACTGGTGTTGTTTCCTGGTTGCTGCGTGGAGTCTGTGAGACAGCGAAACACCTCTAAACTCAGCCTGAGCACCATGGACGTGGGAAGGGGAGGTGTGTGTGTGTGTGTGTGTGTGTGTGTGTGTGTGTGTGTGTGTGTGTGTGTGTGTGTGTGTGTGTGTGTGTGTGTGTGTGTGTGTGTGTGTGTGTGTGTGTGTGTGTGTGTGTGTGTGTGTGTGTGTGTGTGTGTGTGTGAAGAGCTCCACGGATTGGTCCATTTGGTTCCCGGAAGAAATCAATTGAAAACGAAAAATGTCCAATGAGGCGTTCTGGGGCAACATAGACAGGTCTTTTCTGTGTTAGAGTTGTACTCGTTACAGGGTGTACTTTGAGGGTTTGTGACTCTGCAGACCGTTTAGATGCAGAAAAAGCTACATAACACACAAGGGGACGGGTAATAACCGGAAAAGCATGATATGGGACCTTTAAGTTATCGCATTAATTCTATATAAGTAAAATCTACAAATGTAGTAGTTGCTGAGTGTACCTGTCAGAAGAATATAGTGTTACTATTAGGGCTGTCAGCGCACATTTTTTTTTAACGCCACTAATTATTTTAACGCGATTAACGCATATGTATTTTTTTTCCTCGGCCGCCCCGTAGTTTCAGAGCGCATCGAGTTTAAAATACCATCTGCTGACAGCCCCGCTCCTGCCGCCCGCTTGTGGCAGACCACACTTCCACGCTCACCGGCAGGCACCGACTGGCCATCGGGAGGACCGGGAGGGTGTGTGTAATGTGGCCCGAGCGAGCGAGAGAGAGACCTTAAGTGCATTGTTGTTGTTGTTAGCATCTGATGCTAGCTAGCTGCGCTAACGGATATACGGAGCTGTTTAAATGAAAACAGAGGAGCGACATTTCGCCACAACTGCACCGAGCACTTGACTTTATGCAGGAAGCCAGACAGCGGGACATTGTAGGAGAAGTGAGCACACTCGTGATTGCAGCAACATGATTGCAGCGTCCAGGCAGCTCCCGTTCGAGCATATATGCCTTGAGTTGCACATAGCTCCAACGATCCAACACACACACACACACACACACACACACACACACACACACACACACACACACACACACACACACACACACACACACACACACACACACACACACACACACACACACACACACACACACACACACACACACACACACACACACACACACACACACACACACACACACCCCATTTGTATTGTATGAGAGAGGTTCCAGGTTGAATTGAGGCGAATATTTGTAATGTTCAGAGGTTGTTGTTTAATATTCATGAGAATATTTGTCATTGTTCAAATGATAATAAACATTAGCATAAAGCATATTTGTCCACTCATATGTTGATAGGAGTATTAAAAACTTGAAAAATATTCCTCTAAGGTACATTTAGAACAGATAAAAAATGTGCGATTAATTTGCGATTAATCGCGATTAACTATGGACAATCATGCGATTAATCGCGATTAAATATTTTAATCGACTGACAGCCCTAGTTACTATACTACTGTAAAAATCCAACACCAACCTGCAGAAAATGTGTCTTGCTTGTCACCAGGTAGCAATCCGAGCCATGACAGGTGTTGTCCATTTGATGAGAAGAACATAGTGGATGGAGTTTACTGCCATCCGATTGGTCACTGGATAGAGGAAACAGGACACACAGATGAGATGAAACACACCACCAACTTTTACTTCAGTGTGGCTGGTCAGAATGCCATTCATTTCTCCAGGTAAAACAGTACAGTAGAAACAAAGCCAAAGCAAATACTGGGAATGTCTATGAGTAAAACATATCACAGTTGCAGCGGAAATGTTGTTTCATTAAATTATTTTATATTTTGTATTACAATTGTTCACAGTGAAAAGTATTAACTAACCAAAAGTATGAACTAAATGAATAGTAGTTACAACAAACTAACACATAAAAGAAAAAAAACATTGTGGGATTGAGTTGAAATGTTATAGAATTTAGGTTAAGTAGTGAGACAGCATGACGTTAGACTGTTGGGGGTTAGCAGCATGGGTTATACACTGAAGTCAGTCCTGCTAGGTGTACTTTCACAAGATGGTTGCTGTTGTTCTAAATTGACTGCTTTTTTATAGTGCTATTCCTATTTACAACCCCACATGGCACTTTACATATACTGTACAAGTCAGCAAGGATCTTGCCCATGGATACATCAATATGTTGACTGGGATTGAACCCCCAACCTTCTGATTGTTAGACAACCACACTCGCTCACAGCCACAGACAGTTGCCCCATAAGTGCTTTACCTCTGACCTCCCAGTGAAAGAGAAGATTTGGTCATACACTAAGTATTGAAACAGTTTGACACTATTACTTTGAAACAGGTCTATGTTGTAATTTTCTGTAATTTCCAAGGATTTCTTACCAAATGTAATAATAATGAAAATGAATGAGGTCCAATGGGACCAATGAATTCCCCTGCTGAAGTGTGATTGTTTCTTAAATAACTCAGAAGGTCACATCAGCTCTTCTTTTCTTATTGTGATAACACTTTCCAAACAAAACCAATCTTATTAAGTTAGTAAGGCTCATGTATTGCTTTGTATTGTCAGTGCAGCTCGTAATTCTGCTTTGTCATGGTAGAATATCTGTGAGAGAAAATGAATCTTTAGCAGTGTCCTGCGAAAAGGCCAGAGCAGTCTCATATCACTCTGCCCTTATTAATTAAAGTGTATGCTCTTACAGACAAAGAAGCAACCATGCTCTCAGGGCTGCTCACTCCTTAGCTTTTGAATCTTGCTCTCTTTCTTTTAGTTTAAATGCTGTCTACCCTTAGAAATGTTGAACAAGTCAACCCCCAGCAGCTGCATTATCAGCTCATACAGTAGGTATTATATATTCAATGTATTTCAATTGGTTTCCTATTCAAAACACTATGAAGAAGATACCATTAGCTATTATCTAGCTAACTCAGGCTCAATAGTTGCATTACAATTAGCAACTCTCAACCCTAGTCAAAATATACTAAAATTAATACTTTTCTCAAATAATTTACAGAGGCAACCTCTAAAGATCACATGATCATTTTAATATAGTTGACCATAATAATATAAACATAGTTAGTGCCATGATGTATCAGGAACCCTGTGGCAGTGAGCACATCACTTGTATAACAATGAGCAGGCTTGGCCGGTGCCATCAGGTATTCATTTGTGTCCGAAGACCTTACAAGGCTTATGTCAGGGACCCGTGTTATAGGAAGCACTCTGCCCTTGTATCTTGGCTATTAATAGCTTTTTCAAATTAGTCTCTCAGACCTTGCATCCGTTTGCTCCCCAGTACCATTTACACACTCACCTCTGCAATAACTCATTATATGATTCAAAGATACTTTAACTTGCTGTCTAACAGGTGCCTCGTCTCCAATGCTTTGATTCAGAGGAGAGGAGGCCTGAAGGTTATAAAGCCAGATCGTAATGAGTTTGTGATAATGTTGTATGAACAACTGAGCAATAAAACAGACATATTTTCCAAGAAATGTAATCCTACATCGTTCGGCTAAATTATGTAAAGCAATAAAGCGTCAGCTAGAATCTACCAATAATTGTATTTACTCATTTTACGTAATAGATACACTGCTAGTCACCCAGAATACACAACAGAAACATCAGTTTTACACAACTTCAGTTTAGCTTTTCAGTTTTGATATGGTCCAATTGGTATTGATACTTTCTGTAAGAGTAAGAACAGGTGTATAATGATTTAATAAAAAAACAAGACAATTGTTTGATTTGCAACAAAGCCATTTAGCAGAAGCATTTTATGTAAAGAAAAGAGGATATCTGATTACACAGCAAGTCGAAACCAGAGACTTTGCAGGGCCACTTTGGACATTACAGATTAACGTACGCATGTATGAGTCACCTGACCTGGTTGTTGACTTCATGCACATTAATGAGCCCTAAATGAGTGTGCCTTAGACCGAAGTGTTATCGAGGAGAATTATAAGTACAAGATGTAAACAAAACATCAGTGCCATGAAGGAGAAAGGGAGGAAAACTACAGAATCAGAATGAAACCATGTGCTTGTTAGTGACTTGTAAGGGTCAGCTTTCCTTGATCTGCCTGTAGGACAGTTAGAAAACAATTACTTTAATTGGCTCAGGAGTAACTTAAAATTCTCTGCTCATACCCCACACAATGGCCAACAGGGACGGAGCGTAACCTCTTTGTCACCCTCTTCGCCATATATAAGTATAAAGCTTTATTCAAACCCTTTAAACCATTTTATCCAATTATTACATCTACAGTGTCATTTAAAGTCATAATGCCCTTTTTCTTCATCTGTGACTTCATTCAAACACTTTTCTTCAGGCATTACGTTAACCTCACAGGTTCAGCATATATATAATGTAATAATGACTGCTTGCATTCATAAAATGGATTATTCATATTCGTTATCCCCAGGGTACTGCCACGTATTTGGCTGGGAAGCTGCCCTCGACAGGTGGAACATGTGACCATAAAGATGAAGCAGGAATTGGGGATTACTGCAGTGATGAACTTCCAGACAGAGTTGGACGTGGTAAACAACTCTAATGGCTGCAGGCACGACCCAGGGGAAGCCATGACCCCGGAGACGATGATGCGTCTGTACAAAGACTGTGGACTGCTGTACGTGTGGATGCCCACTCCTGACATGAGCACTGAGGGTAAGGACACATCTGTGCACATACAAGAATAAATACAGGTGTAGTAATAGTAATGTTGCAAATGTATTATCTTTTCAATTTACACACGGCATCTATTGCACGTCTGTCCGTCCTGGGAGAGGGATCCCTCCTCTGTTGCTCTCCCTGAGGTTTCTCCCATTTTTCCCTTTAAACTGGGTTTTCTTTGGAAGTTTTTCCTTGTACGATGTGAGGGTCTAAGGACAGAGGGTGTCGTATTGTCATACTGATATTCTGTACAAACTGTGAAGACCACTGAGACAAATGTAACATTTGTGATATTGGGCTATATAAATAAACATTGATTGATTGATTGATTGATTGATTGATTGATTGATTGATTGATTGATTGATTGATTGAATAGTATTTAGTCAGGTCTGAGTGAGGACTCCTTGTCTTTCTGAAAGACTCTTTGGCTGTCTTCTGGCTGAAAAGCTCTAAACTTACTCAATATGCATACTTTGTTTTAGTGATGGGTCCATTCATATATTTTGAAGTGGAAAATCCACCAATTATTTTAGTAACACTTTTCTAGAATGAGATGAATGCAATAAATACATCAATCTGTGAATGGTGGAATTATATCCAACCATGCTCACTACCTTCTAATGTAAGGTGTCCTTTAACCTGAAAGGTTGGGCAGTATCTCATGTGTTGTGTGAGTCGCAAAATAATGCTACTTGTGCTTTCACAGTAAATGCAAGCAATGAAATATTTACATATATTCATACTTCACATGTACAAGCCCTGCTTTAGATCTATTGTGTCTCCTTTTGCAGGTCGCATTAGGATGCTTCCCCAGGCAGTGTATCTGCTCCATGGGCTCTTGGAAAATGGTCACACTGTCTATGTTCACTGTAATGCTGGAGTGGGCAGGTCGACTGCAGCTGTGTGCGGTTTGCTCCTGTACGTCCTTGGCTGGAGTCTGAGGAAGGTGCAGTACTTCGTTTCAGCCAGAAGGCCGGCAGTGTACATAGACGAGGAGGCTTTAGTCCAGGCTCAAACCGACTTCATCCAGAAGTTTGGACAACTACGATCATCCATCTCTTACCAAGAGACATGAGAATTGAACTCGGTCGTACCAAAGTCTTGACATTGCAGCCAAATCTACAGGTATCGAAAGCTCCACTGGTCTAGACTCTTGGAAATGATTCCTTACAATGTGAAAGAAACACTGTATAGTCAGCAAGAACATTTACTTACTTTCACTTTGATGTCATTCAAGTAAATGACCCACTTTAGATATTGAAATCAAGTTGATCCCTAAGTATCTGGAGAGAGTTCTGCTCGCTGTCGGCATGGAAGCAATAATCCTACTGTAAAATATTGTTAGTTTCAGGACACTATCAGTATTTAAATGTCTGCATGGTGTTGGAAAGACCTTTTCTTTTTGTAGTGAAAAATACATAGAGTTGGCATTTTGAGAAGGCCCTTTTTAGCTGATGGGTTGGACAGCAATGTATGAGAATAAATACAATCAAAACAATATATAACAGTAGCACTGTTTGCTCTCATCCAATGAGCTGTGATTCTCAGTAAAGGATTAGTCCACATTGTCCACATTGTTATTGTGTATCAAATGAGAAAATACCCTCTTTAATTCGGAGGGGGAAATTATGAATAATATCTTACTTTGAAAAGAGGTCTTAATGTGTGGCACTTCATGCCAAAGCAACAAATCCATTCCAAAACTCAAATAAACGACAATGCCTCTCCCGCTCCCACGCACACATTGAAGCATTCAGCTCCGCCCATCTCTCTCAGCGAGCTTGATGGCATTTCATCTTTTATTTATTAATCCGACAGATGCTATTCCGACCCATCTCCATCAATAATGAAAACAACATCTATGCCAGACCATTTTAATGCATACATAATAAGACATTATTGGAATACTGTTTGTTGTCAATTCTGAATGTCTGCCTAGACTCCTATTGAGGATATATTGCTTTTTTGAATACAGTGTTTTTGTTACCTGATTTAAGACACTTGGTGGATTGGAAAGGAGAAAGGAACTTTCTCATCGAGCACAATTCATATTCTCCTTTTTTTTCAGTGAGTCCCTTCAGCAGACAGCACTTTTTGAGGCTTTCAGTGGTAAAAAACGAATTATCCATGCATGAGTGCCAGCTGAAGCAAATCATTTTCGAAATGTTCTAAAAATAGGAACAAAAACTGAATATGGAATGAGTGACATGAGACATGTGAACTATGAATTACGCAAAACACCTTAACATTATTGACTCCTGAATTGAACTCTACTATGAATTTGAGATTAGTACGTAAGGGATGTATCATGGCACAGTGTTGCTGATCAGATTGTGCTCCACATCATCAAATCCCTTACTGCTGCATGCACGCCTTCCTTCCCCACTGTCATATCTAATAAAGACAGAAAAGGCTAAAAGAACATATCATTGTGTGTTCAGCAGAACCCCTTGTCCGATGGTGGACAATGATATATGACATGGTTACTTGTTGCAGGATGCAGACAATAGGAAGAGAAAGAACAGGGTGCACAAAGTATTTACATTACAACAAATAAAATATATATTCTTTGCCTATATATATCTAACCGTTCCCTAATTTCATCAAACAGTTTCAAAGCTTTTTCCAATAAGAAGTCAGACCAGTCCATGTCTTGCACAGGCTTATTAAACGTCACTCTGCTTTATTTAGATTATCTGTAAAAAAGGATTAGCTGAGCATTTTTTCAGCAAGGCACACTCACAAACAGACATATTTTCTTTACTTTCTGTATTAGATAATCTCATCTAATCATAGTCAGCCAGTCGATTTCATCTTTCGAACGTGAATTGTGTTTTGTCCAATATGCTTTTGGTCCTCTGAGACCCATGATGGTGATTTTAATCATGAAGTCTGCACTTTAAATCTTAAACCATTTGCCTTTGGTACAGTTCTGCTAGCTAGACCAGCCTGCATTCATTCATCATTGAGAGGAAAAGCTTTTTCACATGCACAGACAGTGCAGACAGGCTCCATATTCATCACGTCAGTCCAGGCACCCATGGTTAATTTACCTAATAGATTCCAAGTCCAGCTATACCATTTGCATTATGTGGTTAAGAATAATCCCATAATGAAGACATTGCTCTCTCTTTGCTCCAGGGCAGAACTCCAGCTCACCCTGGCAAGTACTCAAAGTAAAAGCCAAAGTGAAGAGATGCGGTTTGACCGAATAACTCTAAATCTACAGGCTCGTTCTACCATGTATGTTTCAGGAGCTTGAACCGGCAGCCCCTGGAGCAGGCCCGGTTCCAGAACAAAATGACTCAGGGTGCAACTAAGATTAGAGAGGGTGCAGTGGTAAAGTGCTATTTTTATAAGTGGGGAGTGGACCTAACACCCTCTAGGGGGGTCCTCACCTCCTTTAGGGTGGTCCGGGGGCATGCTCCCCCGGGAAGATTTGTTTTAAATATTGAAGTTAAAAGCATCAATCTGGTGCACTTTGAGAGCAAAATGAAGAGATCTATGGATACATCTCAACACCCATATGAAAAAAAATTTCCACTTTTAATTTTTCAAATGAGGGTGCATAACGACTCAACTGAGGGTGCAATGCACCCTTATGCACCCCCGTAGAACCAGGTCTGCCCTGGAGGAAGGTTTATTCATGTAGTCCAAGAATATCTGACTAAGACACTGAGACACTCTGTGGAATATGAATAGGTATGAGTAATGCCAGACAGTTGATCTACAATCAAATATAAATACATCTGAGAAACTGAGTGTACCATTGTTTAATAATCGATACATCTGAGATTGACTGACTGACTGGAGGCTGAGCAGCAGTCTGTTTTATGCGTGTGCCATGGCAACATATGGCATGTGTTTTTCCAGACACAGCACCTACAAGACTGGGTAAAGATTTCTTCTGTGAATGCATTACTTGCAGTCTGAGTCATTCCTCAAGCAGCCAGTGGCAGCGCCCCACTGATATTCAATAACACCAAGCCTTTGTCCCTCGGGGGACCATAACAATGAATGGGCAGATTTATGCAGGCTTGATATTTCTCTTGCAAAGAGTGTTTATTCCTGTAACACCTGAACTATGCTCCCTGTTAGCATCCAAATACCTTAGTTAGTGAAACTTTTCTCATGCTTTTCTTTATTAAAGATAGAATATCTTACAACTCTTTCTTACTACATTCTTACTTTTACTTCGTTTGGGACATGTTACAACCGTGATCTACTTAGAATAGGCATATAATAGGTGTTTCAGTCTCATTAACATCCACATTATTTTTGTTTTTGTCATTAAGAGTTATTGATTCCATGGTTTGTCAGATTGTAATTATTGGTATTGCCCAAATATGAATCAGAATCAGAATACCGCTATTCGTCCCACATAGGGGACATTTACATTGTTACAGCAGAAAAGAGTCACAGACAGCTTAATGTTTAACAAAGAAGATAAAAAACAAAACAAATATTAAAGATAAAAACCATTTTTTTTTTTTAAAGAATGACACCATTTACAACAGTTCTGAAGATCTAGCAGCCATATTGCACAGTTATTCACGGCATATATATATATGTATATATATATATATATTGCACATTGTTGGTATTTAACAACAAGGGGTGTTATAGTTAATATTTAAAGGTGGGGTAGGTAAGTTTGAGAAACCTGCTCGAGATCGTTAGAATTTGAAAATACACAACTGGAGAAAATCTGCCACTTCCTTATAGAGCCCCTCCTCCAACACACACGAACGCGCACATGACCAATGAGGGCACGAGATAAGTTTGTGCCCCGATGGAAGGCTGACAGGCAGGTAGGCCACTTAAGATATTCATTGCTATCGGGATGTTAAGAGCATTCCATGGAATATAACAAAAAGTGTATCTCGAGCCGGTTTCTGAAACCTACCTACCCCACCTTTAAATGATCAACTTTAAAATCATGTTTCAATGATAAGATGCTTTGCTGAGCTAGATTTATAAACTGTTAATGTAGCCAGGAAACAAAATCTGAGAACCTTGTTTGAGTATTTTGGACCAATCTTTTCTAAGTCAAGATTGCCTTTGCTCTCATTACATGCATGTCTTAGGTTACACGTGTTTAATGTGGCTGGACAGCAAAGACATTTTTAATTTCAAAACACAACTGCATGCAATATAGATGATGGATGTTGGTGGTTGTAATGACTGCCTCCATTTATGATAGAGAAGCACTCCAATGTAGGCACATTACTCTTAATCACACAGAAAGGAAGAGTGGTGGGTAAGAGAAAATGAGAAATGGATGAAGTAAGTCAAGTTTTGACAGGCCAACAGCACAGCGGTTCAAAGTGTGACTGTACTGAAAGGCTTCCTGTGAAATACATTTGTGCTGTCAATACCTCTGTTGTTCTCTCCATTTCCCACGTTGGCACTGCCATTGATCAGTGTCAGCGGGACAGATTCTAACATGAACAAGGGAGGGGGATACACAGCTGTTAAACATAGTAAATGACGAGACAGTTGGTTTGCCACACGAAGAACCTATCTTATCTTATATCTTAACCTTCACATTGAAAATTAAGCAAAGACCTTACGGTAGACATTTTGAAGGAAACATTTGAGGAAGGGCTGGATTACTTTTCTTTGATTAGTGAATATCTGTCACTGAGTGTTACCTAGAACATATAGTCACTAATTAACAAAGTATACTCTCAATAAATACAAACTTATATTTGCCGCCCACCACGACAGTTTTATTTTGACGGCTTTATAATCTAATGTAAAGTTAAGTTATTGTTGTGGTGGGTAAGCATTATGTTAGTGTTGCACAAACTTATTGAGTCGTTTATAGTTTTATGTTTATTTTTTATCAATATCATACCTACTTTGCTTTTTTGTTTTCTAATCATACTGAAAGGCTTTTGATTAGTATATTAATTATATAAAGTTTTGGAATAAATGATTTACTATGCAAGTTCTTTGTGCGTGACAAAAAAAGGATGCAGAATTTGCTTGAGATTTACAACATGATAAATGTGAGTTTTGGATTGCCTGAAATAGTCTCATAATCATGAAACCATTGTTGGTGTTCACGTGCAGAATGAGAACAATTTCCTACTTCGTCTGGATCTGGGGGATGATATCATACTTTGACAATTTGACAAAAAAATCACTCTGTTGTGGATGTTCTTTAAATCATGTCCAATGTTCTCTCAGGTTATCTTTTTAGCCCTGACCCACTAATCCATCATGTCATTTTACCACAAATAACAGCGGTGATATGTGGGGAAAGAATCAGATCTTTCTATCTGAA
Organism: Pseudochaenichthys georgianus; assembly: GCF_902827115.2. NCBI lineage: Eukaryota > Metazoa > Chordata > Actinopteri > Perciformes > Channichthyidae > Pseudochaenichthys > Pseudochaenichthys georgianus. Next base: position 23,534,910 of record NC_047526.1, read on the forward strand.
AGATATGTGTGTGTCTATACAAAATGTAATCTGCCTGAACTTAATACGACCGGACAGGTATGCATTACTTTGGGAAAGGAGTTTGTTTGAAGACATGTTTAGCACGTAATTAAGCCGGCTAGCCGACAGAGAAAGACAATAGAGATTGTGCTGCCATGCATGATAAGTGGACCTGCCAGCCTAGTTTCTTCCCCCCCACCTGAATCAGTGATGCCAGATGCCAAAGCTGACAGCCCAGTTAACATGGTAATCATGAGATCAATGCGTGCGAAATGATCCAATGAAAGACATGTCATCTTTTAGTGTGATTGTAGGAAAGAGGCTATAATATGTAACATTGTTGTTAGAATTTAACATGAACTTTTATTTATTTATAAACTATTTCTTTAAATTACTCCTGCTTAAAGATTAACTATGCATTGACAATAATAATTAAATCCACAATAATAAAAGCTGCTTCTTCTTATACTTTCCTCACATAGCACCTTTTTTGGCAACTCAGTCACTACAGCAGAATACAGCAGGGCCGGCCCTCGGCATAGGCAGTAGGCGAATGCTAAGGGCGCATCAACCCAAACATATTTTTTTTTATTTCATAACAACACAATTTCCCGATTTTGGATCAACAAAGTACATCTTATTATCTTATAGTAACAGAACTACGCCATATTGCGTACAGCGCCCATAAACTATGGCACACACCCCCCCCAAATCAAGTTGAACTGCCCCAGCCCCAGTAAAAACCAGAGGTTTATGTGAAATTGTTCTTTTTTTTAAATAATGGTTTTAGTGTGCAATTATAGGTTTTAATTTTGTATTTGTGTTCATTTAAAATAAATCAAACTCCCAAAAAACGTACATAGCTTATGTGTGCTTGTATTAACATTGGGATTTACTGTGTAAGCGGCCGCGGGGGGAGAGCTTTAGAGAGCTCTCTCCTGAAAGACTGAGCGGCTCTGAACCTCAGCTCAGTGAGGTAAAGGCACACCTTGATATGATCATTATAGTTATAAAAAAACAAGAGAATAGGTGAAAACCAGGTATAAAATACTATATGACAGTACACAAAAGTTGTTATTAATAAACAAGAATACAGTTTGAAAGGGGAGTGATTTGTAAAATATCCATAAAGAAAAAGAAAATCTGCTTACAGTTCTGTTTCATATGGGTGTTGAGAGATGTATCCATAGATTTCCTAATGTTGCTCTCAAAGTGCACCAGATTGATGCTTTTAACTTCAATATTAAAAAAAAATAATGCCGGGGGTGCATGCCCCCGGACCCCCCTAGAGGAGGTGAGATCCCCCCCCACTTAAATCATGTTCAAATGGATAGGAAACTAAATACAGTTACAGTCTTTCTGTTTTGGTGGTCATGCCACAACCGTGCACGTGCGAGTCATAGTAAGTGTAAGTGTCTGCATTTGGGGGGGGGGGCCAGCTAAAATCTTGCCTAGGGCAGCAAATTGGTCAGGGCTGGCCCTGGAATACAGCAGTATATTATAGTACAGACCTTTGAGTTCAGGCACAACTCTATTATGTTCTGTTACAAATCAACCTATTGAGGACCATCCTTTGAAGAAACAGTGGCTTTACAAATGAAGAGCTCACAAAAAACGTTTCATTACTAATCCTACAAGGGGTTGCTATTACATGTAAGGAAAAAGATACACCATGGCTGCCCTGATCTCATGTTATGTACCAGTATGCCTGAGCTGTCCATAATCACAGAGACCCAGCAGGCTACTGGGGAGAGGAAGGGGACCTGGAGCGGGATGACAAGGGACAGAGCGTAACCTCTTCGTCACCCTCTTCACCCTCACACCACTTGACATGGACTCCCTGCCAGAACAGATAACAGACATTTACAACAGAGCAGGGAACCACCCAGCACAGATGGACCAACACACACAAACACGCACACACACACAAACACGCACACAATGCCTCTGACATCTTTTCACCACTGTAAATATGTATTCACAAGGTGGAGTTGTTAAAGTGTCTACCTAATTAATCCTCCAATTATTTAAGGAAAGGCTGTCAACTGACCAGAACATCAAGATAAGCATTAACAAGGTGCCGTTGGATTGTGTTATGCAAATGTATTACATATAGCAGGGGTATTGAATGTGCTGAAAGCTGATGATGTGCATCTTATCATGCACATGGTATGAGGACGCTAACCAGATAATGAGTCATTCAACACAATGAAATGCAAATGTGGATTAGCGACCAGCATTACATCTAAAGTGGTTTTCTCTCGTTCATCCTAATACCACCCTGACTGATGGACAAATGGAATCTCTTTGAGTTCTGGCAACAACGCCCACCAGTGGCATCCCAAAATGCTTTTAAGAGGTTTTTATTTCCTGAAACAAAGTATTTGTGTTATGTTTGTTGAGCAGAGCTGGGAGTTCAAAAGAGGAAAAGCTCTCTTGCTGTTGATACCACTAAAGGCGCACTATTATGCTTTTTGGGGTTTTTCCTTTCCTGTAGTTTAAAAGTGAAAGCATGTAAACATGTCGAGTAGCACAAAATATAAATATATAATCTTTTATATTTCATTTTTTGTGTTTATTGGTTCTTTGGATGATGAATCCGAACATCATTATTAGACAGGTCCTGTGTGTGCAGGGAGGGGCAGACATATGGTTACCAGTACCCCCGACCGCTAGACTAATAAATCACCAGTGACAACAGATAATGAATGCTGAGAGCATTGGTTTGCTCATCTCTATATCAACTAATGGCAGAACTTAGATTTAAAAAGAAAAATAGTTTTGACACAAACAATATGGGCCAGTTTCCAAGTATGTATAACTAAATATTTTGTAACAGCATATGACATTTGGCCCGAAACACATGTTTGATATGTTCTCAAAAATCTATTTATTTTGGATAGCTTGTATACCACTCTGCATTAGTCCTCGTTTTCTGCTCTCTCTACCTTGCCTTCATTACTGTTCCTGGTCAGCACATCTGGGCCGCACAGCCAGGCAGATGGAAAGTAGATGAGGCCTGTCTTTAGTCTGGGGACTAAGCCAGGTGTTCAAAAGTTACCTCAGGAATATATGAGTTTGATCAAGTACCAAAATACATTAGTAAGGGCCTTTGGCAGAGCCTTAGAGGCTTCAGTGTATTATGTGATATTATATCACAAGTTGTCATCTACTGTTAAAAAAGGTGACATATATAAGAGGAAGAATGTTGGTGAGTTTTATATAGTTGTTAATGAGACACTTTAAGAGTTTACCTTCACTGTGAAATAACTTGCACTCAAGATTTTTTATAATGACTTACAGTATGGCTGTAACAGGAGAAAGTTTGTGTTTGGGCTTCACCTATCCGTCTTTATCATCAGAAAGAAAGCTCCAATCCATTCACTGTCAATCTTTTTAACTTGAGATACGTCTTTTTCTCATTCCTTCTCGCACACGCACACACATATTTGCAAGTAGACGCGAACACAAGCACACACAGCTTCATTTAAAATCCCTACCTAAATTATCCTGCAACTTTGGGGGGGCTGTGAAACTGCCAAGTTGATGGGAGGGCAGAAGGGGATTGTGGGTAATTTCATATCACATATCCAGCAGACTGATAACAGCCTACAGCTCTGTTCAGTGACAGAAAAGGCAAAGTCACAGCGCACCCTTCCTTCATGCTCTACTTTCCCCCGCATTCTCAGAAATAGTAATAAGAATAGTTTCTAAGATATATTTGGATTTTTTCTCCATTGTCAGGGCTCAACCAAAGCGGTATCTGTGGCAGAAACAGCAGCGCTGTAATGTGCAAAGCCAGCCATCTTTGCTGCTGATCTCATGAACTCCATCACAATTTAACATCACCTTATTAACATTTGTAAAATTCAGTTCAACACACAGACAAATCATCATAACCTGCTGCTCACTCATACACATCTGGTGGAGGCACACTCGTTTCATAAATAAGGAAAGTGCCCACTTCACTGTCTATATGACCTTAAAAGCCTTTTAAACTAAATCCAACTCAATATGAATAAAATAACAAGCCAAAATGTGAAATGTATTACTGATTATGCATAATGATTTTCTGCCTCATAAAGTTAGCAGCACATGAGTAATATTATTTAGCCTTGGCCATGTTTTGAAAAATCGTACTGCTAGTGTGAGATAGAACAGGCTGTAATAGAGAATAGCTGTCTATAAATGTAATGCTTAGGAAATGGATCATCCTTAACCATTTCCTAAACCCTTTTGTTTGCCTTTGGGTCTTGGGTTTTATTGATTTTAGTTTCCACCATCCTTCTGTAGACATCTGCTTGCTTTTCTTATTCTAAATGTCTTTTTTGGTCTTTTATAAATGTATCAAGTAAAATAATGAAGATAGTGATCCAATCTTGGCCCTCTACTGCCTGACGATGAACCTCATTCTCTATCTACACCCTCACGTTTCCTCTTATCATGCCATTTTGACCTCTACTTTAGTAAACATTACACCACTGCAATGTCTGGCGGATAACAACTGCTTTAAAAGGCTTTTTTAAATCAACAGGTGATTTACAATGTCTATAAGTGAAAAGAGAGGAAGAAAACACAAGGAAAAACACAAGACCCAGGAATACTTTATTGACTGCCAGGACTGGTTTCATGCCTTAAAAACAATGGTTTCAACCTATATGGCTATTCCCACGCAAAATAAAGTGTGTGTTGAACAAACGTCTGAATACACAATGAAGTCAGAAAAACTACCCCACAGCAAGTAATACTGTTCGAGGAACAGCAGATGTATGGGTACATACTGTAATACGTCTCTGGCCCCTGTTTTGGAGCCAACAGCATCATTTAGATACTCCTTCGGTGTAAAAACAAAACACCCAATTCGTTTTATGAATGGTTGTCTTTTCTACGAGGATTTATCACACTCTTTGTAGTATACTATATTTCAAACTTTTGAGACATAAAAACAACATTTCCTCCTAAAAGCTCTTGTCTTTTTACTCACCAAACACTCTTTTATTTGCAAATAATAGAAACGAACATCCTCAGCTTTATTTAAATGATGTATCACTCCTTGAAAAAACCGAACAGGTGTGGAAACTACGGATACACTCTAACTGGCTACTGAGCATCTGTCACTGTGAGGACCCCCGGGCATCCTGTCAGATGGGTCACCTTTTAAAGCCCGCTGTGAAACTCCAGCACACAGGCATGACCCTCGCACTCACTCTCACTAACAGCCATCTTCTTGGCCCCCTGTGAGTGGAGGATTTGTTACTTCAGCACTAATGCTGCTCTGACATCACATGCCCGCCTCTCCACTTGCTTGTCGCCCACTTCTCTGCCAAGATCTTGAGCCGAGGAGAACGGAGAGATAACTAATTGGAAAAAGCTGAAGCGTTTATATAAAGTTTTAAGAGTAATGTCATGATGCTATAACTTGTCCTGAGTTATGAGTGAGTGTGTGTCTTTTTTTTCTTCTTTTCTGTCACTTGTGAGAACCAGGAGGCATCACAAGTAGTGCTGCGTACCTGGACTCACATTCAGGTTCAGGTCCGGACTCAAGTCCAGAGGTTCAGGTTCAGGTCCGGACTTATAAGTCCGGACCTGAACCCATGGCTTGTGTCAAGTTGTGTGAGTAACTAAAGTGAACTTATTGTGAGCTAATTATCAATTGAAAATTAACTCAACTTGTGTCTACATTTCTCTACAAAGTACAAATGTGCCACTTAGTCTACAAATGACTTATGACAGCAACTACAGTGAACTACTACAAAGTTCAAACATTTATTTCATTTACCAAACTAAAGTAACCAAACAGTCCCTGAGCTGACTGAGCCTAAATCCCTAAAACGTTGCTGAAAGGTAGAGTGTAGAGTAGACTATACGCATCACACTGTTACACACCTAATATACAGTATAGGCTACACTCTAGTGACTGTACAGTCAGAGTGTACTGTACTGTCTGTGCACCATGTATTTTCTACAACTCTACAATACATACTGTTAGAAATTAAAATCAATGTTGATATGGCGTAATTTTGAATTAAAAACACTAATTTAAATCACTTTTATTCTGAAAAAACCGAAAATTCACACTATTAACTTAAAACTTTTATTCTGAAAATTCTTCACTTCCGGTTAGCATTAGCATGTGGCGAAATTCTACGTTTTCAAACCGTAAATCGAAGGTGAAATGACATTTGATGTTGTACACTGAGCACACTGGGATTAGCACTCATTTATTGACGCTGAATAACGTTTATCAGGGAATGTTTAAATAACCACAGACACCAGAATATACGTAAGTGCTAGTTTTTTTGCGAGTCCAAGTACCGGTTCCTGACGTTCCGGTTTTAACCGGACTTGAACCGAAACTTTTTACAAGTCCAGTACCGGTTCGGCGTACCGGTACGCAGCACTAATCACAAGTGAGATGTATTTGCAAGACAATGTCCCTCTTGCACCATCATGGGATGCCAACGTTTTTATCACTTTGGGCAAGTAAACACAAGCTCCAAAAATACAAACCTTTATGTAGAAATTCTCAACAGGCCTTTGCTTCATTTAATAAACCGTCTTGTTTTGGGCTGAAAATATCTTGCAGGCATTATAGTACGTTGACTGAATTAAGTAGTTAGATCTCAAATTCTTAAACAACAAAAAGGAGCTGTTTTGAAGAGTGGGGGGGGGGGGGGGCATTAATCAGAACCGAAAATCCTTTGGTGCTAGAAGTAACATTAAATGAAGAATTCTGTTCTGTGCCCATGGATTTTATTTTATTTCAAGATTTTTAATTAGGTCGCTAAACTCCTTTTCTCCAAGGTACACGACAAGGAAGCGGATGGCTATAGTTCTCTGCATACTTTAATTGTATTGTGCTATTTTTGAACAAAAAAAAAAAGAGAAATTATTACGTCAACACAACTTATAAATTAATGTTTGCAACTTAAAATGTTTATCGAAATCAATTAACTCTTTTTATCTTGCAACCATGCATTTAATTAAGTGGAGGTGAAAGGTCGCCTGAATTCGTTTTTAGAGTGTATGCTCCCAGTTACATAAAGAATGTTGTCGATCTGACCATACACTAGGGTTTCGGTTGAATAGGTACTTAAAGGACTATTTTGATTTCCGGCTGAAATTTTATTTGAAAGAAGTAATTTATTGTTGTGTAATGCTTGATTTTATTTTTAAAAAGCTGCCACAGGGAAATTGCACACATATTCCGTACTGACAAGCCAGAGGTTATTCATGGGATCTCAACTCTAAGAGTACTTTTAAGTAGTTAAAAAAAAAACATGACTTCAAAATAATGAAGAGATTGGATAATGTAGTTGTTAGGGAATAATTTCGCCCTACATGTTTACCTGTTGCCCTGTGACGCAGCTGACCAACCTTGAGCAGCCGTTATCTCCCTTAAGGAGGGGCTGCCCTAGCAAGTTGTTGTTGTTACCAATGTATGACCGGGCAACTCTCTTTCAGAGATAGTTATTGTTGTGGGACACCTGGAACACATCCTTCTCGGGGTGTAGATGACCCCGAGCCATAAGCGACAACAGATGTGATTCAGTGTCCTCAGCTGTTTAGTCTATCTATTGAAGAATGTTGATTGTTACACTCTGAACTAGTTCAAACCTGGAACTACAGGAGGGTTCTTCAGAATTCATTGTGACATCTCAACCGTGCGGTCAGACCGTGGCCCGTGACATGTCTTGTGAATTCTCCGGCCGAAGCTCCAAATAAACCGTCTGTGTTTGCCATCAAAGCTCCAGCTCTCCTCGTGTCTCTCTGAGTCCTGTCTCCAATTGCTTCAGTAGTTTCCCCCACAGTATAGCCACTCTGCAAAGGAAATTGGACAAAAGAGTCAGTCTTCATAAACCAAAAATCAAGATTCTTTGGACGAACAATTTGGGATGCAGATAGATCTGATCTTAGAAAGAGACTATCAGACACATTTCATTGACAGAAAGCACTCCAAACAGCCATTAGGAAATGATAGACACTACATAGATGAAATGGAGAATCAAGAGCCTTGTTCTATGGTGCAAGTGTGAGACTTTGTAGTGCGTAAAAATACATCTATCGGGTAGTTCAACAGAAAAGTGCCTCTGATTGAGTTCTGCAATTTTGCGGCAGGGACGATGTTAGGATCTGATTGCAGGGAGGCAGGAGACAAAAAAGCAAGGGGATGACATTTACAGATGAAAGAACAAGGACTGATTTTGTAGAAGTATTTGGCACGGTCCACAGTCTTTAATTTAAGGAAAGATACTGATGACGGTTGAGCAGGAACTTCAAAAAGAAAAAAATACATTTGGGAAACGAAGGTTTGGAGTGTGGACATGAAGATGACAGAGGAAATTCGAAACTACTCTATAGCATTCAGAAGACTCTGTCCATAATATAAACATTGCAAGCCAATGTGCAGTGAATGCTGTGTGCCTGCATGTTTGGTATAGCGTCACTTCTTGCACTCATAACTTGGCACAATACCATAACCTTGAACTGCCAACTATAGTCTGTTTCTATGATGCAAAACAATAAACACATTGAGTGCAGTAGCCATAGTTTTAATTAATCCTGCTCACTAAGAACAAATGTCAAATGTTTCCTTCTCCTCATATACCCAGAGTCTCTCCTATGCACTTGTCCAAACCAACTCAATCTAGCTCCTTTCTCTTTAACTCTATCTGAGCTGTCCCTCTATCATACAATATACATACAACTAATAATCAATAAACAAGTTGTAAGTTATGTGGCAATTATGGTATTAAAGCTTAATACAGTGTAATCCTAATGAAATGTAACTGCTGTATCCTGGGAATGGCATGTAAATGGGTGTGTGATAACAGATGTGTTCACGAAGGGTTTTATGACACTACAGGAAGGACGGGGACAAAGGAAGACATTTGCTCTGGCTGCGACACCCAACTGTTCTTTGTAGGTCTTGAGCTTTGCCTACTGCCATAGGGCGACCATCCTGGGCCAACATGTTGTTGTGTTGTCATGTAAATGATCTTTGATGTTTCCCTATAAGAGTGGCTGTAACACACAGAACAGGACGTACTCAGAACGAGTCGTCATGCTTGCTCTCAAGATCTCAAAATACTTTATATCGATATTGTGTTTCTTTGCATATTTGCCTAACTCATCATTTTCTCTAGACAGCAGCTGATTTTAAGTTGCTACGACAGTTGTTTTGATAAAAGCATCAGCTCAATAAATTATAATCCAATATACTCATTCCTTATACAGTCCATCCTCGTTACTCCCAACAAAAACGTTAGCATCTTTGAAAGCACCACCTCCAGCTGTGCGAACCTCTTTTTGTCAGGGCCATTGCTTCCAAACCATTCAACGTAGCAGGTATTACCACCCCCACCTAAACCTTCCCTTCTGTCGCCAATCACTCTGGACACTATTCACAAGCCACTGCTCACTGCCTGTACTCTCTTCTTCACCCCTGTTTTAGATTACTTCTTGTTTTGGCAGTATAGTTTTTCATATACAAGTCAACAACACCGCCAAACAAAAAAAAGTAAACAAATTTCTATGAAAACGTGTTTACAAAGATATTTAAATAATACTTTTTACTTGCCAAACCTGAAGTATGATGTTAGATAAAAAAAAGAAATCCTGGCTGTAGGTTTTGATTACTCAGGAATTGTATTAATAAGGTAAATTAAGATATCATGTAAAATAGTGACACATTTATCCATCAAGATTGTTTTTTCTTTCAAATTAGTATGAAAATCCTGAAATGAGACATGATTCAATTAGTCTCTTCCTTGACAATCGAGCCAATGCCACTGAGCTTCATCAATAATAACTGCACAGATTTGTTCCATTATGTTTTCCATCTGTGTTATTCTGTTGGTGTGATTGCCGACATTCTCTGTGATTGCATCAGGTTTAAATATTTGACTGTTGGTTGTGTTCATGGACAGAAAGCAATGAGTGAAAGATGGAGGATATTGAATGCGCTGAGAAGGGAGCATCTGTTCCATTTTCCACCCGTACATCAGCACGCGGTTTCTGAGGCAGCACATTGGACACACACTCAACAACACAAGCTTTGTGTGTGTGTCTGAGCAGAAGTGACATTTTTTAGGAAAGGAATGAGACGACTGGCACTGGTTACGCTTTGCTGTTTATCACAAAACACAATAGCCCACTAATACTGGTCATACATCACAGTCAGTCTGCGTACCTCCCGCAGCTGGTGGCCCACGGAGTGATATACATTTTCACAGAATACACAATGCGGCATTCTAATGTAATTTAAATAATTCTGTTGAAAATATACTTAATAGTTAAGCACTTTAGTTGCTCTTGTTCAGACACATTCAATAGTTGCAAGTGCAATTGATGCCTCTTTGCTAAACATTTTCATTGTTAATGTCTGTCTATTAGTCATATGTTCAAGGTGCCAGCCCAGTGCATGCTGGGATCTAGTCTCCAGTTTATACTTTGAAACAGAGTGTCTTACTTTTTTTTTTGCTAGCAGATTATTCCTTCTGGAGGCGATACAGCACAGAAAACGTGGGCAGTAATGGTAAAAACGTCTTCATGATAATGCATTTATTAAGTGATAAGTTGAAGGAAATGTGGTTGTGAGGCTTCAGCATCTAGTGATTCTGATAACAACCCAATCACAATAATGAATAGTATAATATAATAGAATAACACGTTAAAACAAACGTTGAAATATTAAAAATACAACTGATAAATCTATATTACTACTATAATGCAGGGACGAAATTAAGAAAGAATAACTGTCTGCAGATCCAGATTACTGATGTACAGTACATACAAGAACAGTGCTACAGTATAGCATGAGGTTAATTCCCTCAGTTCAGCCTGAATCCAATGTTCAAGCTCCAGGGTCTACCAACTCTATTGCAGCTCGTGTTGGGTGTCTGGCTAAATTCAAGAGCCTGCTGCAGTTTGTGTATGTAGAACTATAAATTCAACCACACCATTTAAAATAGCTGCCAAAAAGATCACTGCTTGTAAATATTACTTGGTGAAATAAAAAACAAATTGCCAATAACTTAGGTTTCAATTTGCTTTAGAAAACAACGTTATCTCAGAATCAACAACAACACAGAGTCTATGTGAGTAGAAGGCACTGTATTTACTGATACATGTAATATGCATTTGACTTCATTATTTCATTTTTTGTACATAGTATATAGTATATATATATCCCAATATATATCCCAAGATTCTGCCACCCAGTCCTAATCTTGGGATCCACGAGAAATCTACCCCTGGTGCATCCTATTCATCTGAGCTCTGCAGAAATGCTTATGGCTGATGTCTTTGTGAAGCCTGTTGTTTACCCCCAGGCTCTTTAAATAATCAATCATGTTTTGCAGCAGTGTGAATGGAAGAGAAAAAATTGATGGGAAATCATATTTGATGGTTTCCAGGGAGGAAATCTGTCCCAATTCTGAATATGTTCCAGGAATAGATGCTGCTGAATAATAGACGGCTGTATTGGCAGTAGACAGAGCACATCTCTCCTGTTTTAATAAGAGGACACCAGCTCCTGCACTTCACTGAATGCAAACAACTATGACACCAGGAATTGTGAAGCTTAAGTAATGGTCATTGTTACCGTCCACTATAGTTAATTTACGAGGGCCTTATTCATCTCATTGGATCACAGAATCAATTCACAGTTTATCATTTTCACACATTTACAACAGGAGAGAATACTAGCTGTGGTTTACCACTCTGCAGAGTACACTTTAATAAAAAACTAAATCAGCCTTCCTGGGAACCTCAGTGCACTTTTATCAAATCAATGATATTGAAAGATTTTCAAGAAAAACTTAACCCAATATTTTATAACTGCAAAAACCCAAATAACTTTTGCTGGAGAAAGTGATAGAGAAAAAAGCTTCGGTAAGCACATTTCTTCTACATGTTTAAAACAAACAAACAATGCTCTAGTCAATATTTTAGACATTAGCTTAACAGAAAAGTATGAAAGATTGGAGACACTGCGGCCTAACTTGGGCCTCAGAGCTTGGAAGTTTGCAGCTGATTTTTGCAGTTTGGTATCGGAGGAGAAGGGAAGGGGGGGGAGGATATAAGGGATACAGTGATTGCAAGTGAGTATAGATATTCATCTTAAAAGCAGAGTAAAGGATGCTGGTAATCATCCCATAGGTGTCTGAGTGTCCATGTGCATCGACCCCTCTCCCCACGGAGCAATGAAAGCAGGATTCAGTGTTCCAGAGTCCTGATAGCGCCGCTCTGTTCAGGGACGGTGGCTGCTCTCGCCCTGCGGCCCGGAGCAGGATCTCTTTATTCCGCTTGGATCTTCTTCTCTTTGCAGCCAGCTGCTGCCCTACTTGGGCTTCTCATTCTGTGCCTATGATTGCCCTCGATACTTAAAGCCTGTGCCACTTTCCTCCCAAGGCTTTTGAATCCATCCACCTTAAATAATTGTGCAGGTCAAAGCTCTGTGTGGAGGCGCACAGTTTGAAAATGGTTTGTTATGCAGGTTTGACTTCAGATTCGAGCATTAGAGTACATTGGTTCATTTGGAAATGCTGCATATCGCCGATCAGGTATAAATTACATACATTGATTTCTTTCTTGTAAAGTAATTCTCACTCATCTTGTGAGCAAATGGTCTTTTTAGTATTCAGTTTGGGCATCTCATGCAGTAATTGAACCTGTTACATCAGCATGGGCCATTTAACATTTCTCAAGCAGGCATGCGACTCATTATAATAGGCAGAGGAGAGAATGTCAAAGTGGTGTAGCATGAAGAAGAGCTTTTTATACACCATAAATACAATTGATAGGAACAGAAAAAGGGTGCAGGCTTAACGTGAGCCTTGTTTTCAATTCTGTACCATGCAGTAGATGCAGCAAAACATTCTGTAATGCGTCAAGACGACCCTCATTAAAGTGCTCTTCCCATTAGCATTAGCTCGGTGTAGATGTTAATAGAAGTGGCTCCGTGTTCGTTAGGTGACCTAGTGTCCATTTGTCCGGATTTAACAGGTAGCTGTGTTCATTAAGAGAAGATAAGCACGGGAGTGAAAGTTAACCGATAGAGCAGAGGTTAACCCCTTCACACATCCGCATGAGGCATTGAGTGGGTTGCAAATCTGAGAGTCTGTGTGGGTGGGTGCACGGGTATCTTGTTTCTTTTCTGTTTCACTAATGATTACATTTTTAACATTTGCTGAGAAACAAACTAAAGCCCCTTTCAAACATGCACTGCAACCATGAAATATGGTACCTCTGCTATGTTCAATGGAGCATGTATGAATAGAGCTACTCCCATAGGGGCAAGAACCAGCATCATTTACACAAAGATGCCAACAAGGAAAAGGCAGATGTTTTAATTGTCCAAAAAAGTTGACAGTGTTGTAATGTGCGCCACATCCCACCTCCTGCATGCTCTATACTGGTGCCCCCCCGTGCTTAAACAAAATGGAGTATTTCCAGTAAGTAAGAAAGCTGACACAGACAGTGTTCTCCTGTGTGCTTCACCGATGAAAGGGATACTGGGGACATTGTCAAAACCTGATTTTCCAGACATTCTCCTGAGTTCATATGATTAAAGGGTTTAAGATGTACTGTGACAGGACAAGCTGAGAGTCACACGCTCAACGTAGTACAAAGAGTTCTGACACATGGGCACAGACAGGAAGTGCGGTGATGAAGAAACACAATCATTCTTTCCCTTCAGTCCTTTACTTTTCAACCCTGACGCAGTGCTAGAGACACACAGCTCCTCTCTCCTGCATAATCGGCACCTCCAGCCATTTCCTGCAGGAACTGTTTCCCCCAATTTCTCAAGTTATGATCTGCAGTGTTTACACTTCCAATTCTATCTGCCTTCTTCCCATCTCTTGCACTCTGATTCTATATTCATCAGCAGAAAGGCCTGGCTAATGTGTTTCCTTTAGTACCTTCTTACACTGACATTTTCGATGCAGACTCTAGTACATTAGTTCCAGATGTGACTGCAATGGACATGTGTCTATGCTATTTCTGATTCAGCAGTGTGTACGTGTGTATTAAGTTTGGTTGATGTAATAATGGAAAAGGACCATGGTTCAGTGATATTTAATAGCTATGCTGGCAGTAAATGACCTTTACAATAAACGCCTCCCTTTTTTTCAGACGAGATAAGCAATTCAACCAGTCAGTCGCAATAAAAAAACACATCTTTAAGTTAAACTCTAGGTCTGCAGGTAAACATGAACTCAGGGCAACAAAAACCATTTCTGTACAGACAGTCCTGAACACAAGGTGCTTTCACCACAAAATGCTACTCTGTGGAACCCGATAATGGTGAACCTTTTTTCCGGTCTGTTAAGCTAAAGGCCTTGTTTTTAAATGTGGTTGGGATTCAAAATAAAAACATGCGCCGTTCTGGGAGAACTCCAGAAAACATACAATTCCATAATTCTTGGTCTAAGCATAATATATTTGTTTTAATATTCCTCATTTAATTTCTTAGACACATGGCTTATATATTGCAAACATGCAGAGAATTGTCTGGTCGCTCAGGTCATTTTAGACTAGGATTAATGAGTGATACATTTCAATCTTAATGTGTAAAGAAATATTTAAACCTGGTACCTACTGGCCTATATTTTTATACATTTTATATTGTTTGGGGAAAGCTTGTCATAAATACATTTTTAAAAAAAAATGTATAAAAGTGAATGCAGCTACAGCTATACATTATTGCCATAATTGCCAACAAGAAAACAATATCATAATTGGTTAAAGGTTCCTCAGTTGTGCAAGTTACTGACACAACTTGGCACTGGTACTGAACGTTAGGTTTAACAAATCATAGAAAAATGTTGTACACTAAAACAGATACACTTTTATTGTCTCCAGTACATTTGTTGTTGCTGGGGTCGCGTTTAGCAGCTCAGTTTATCAATGGCTGAGCCACCCTTGTGAACTGTACACGCCTCTTGTTGGCATTTTGTGTTCCTCTCACATCATTTCAGAAAACTGTTTCAGCACGATATAGATCAGTGAGTGTGAAAGCATCCCCAAAATGATTCGCACAGGGAGTGAGACTGACTTTATTTGGAGATGGAGGGAGAATAGGACATCTGTGAGAATGTCAGTACTTCATCAGAGATGAGTTAGGCATTGTAATTTAGTCCTGGTCTTGCAATTTGCTCCAATTTGCCGTGATAATATTTAATTTTGTTTGTGAAACCTTTACCAGACGTTATTTCCCCGCCTCGCTTCATCCGCGCACAGACACCACGGGAAGGGGGGTGTGTGGTCGTAAGTGGCCATATTTGGGCAGGTCTGATTAAATTGTCCAAAGATGGCATACAAAAACGATTTCTGTCTGTTTACAAGGTAAATGCTGGCTGCCGTTTGCATGCAGCCCATCAAATGGCAGAGAAATGCCACAACAATATCCAAAGAGTGCACTATAGTTACTGTTATTAGTTCCTCCTTCCTGTCTTCAGAGGCCTCGGGGCTGTCAAAGAAGAGACCTATCACATTTTATAATTAGCCGGTTAGCCATGACCTAGAAGGAGCTGGAGGACTCAGAAACACAATAGACTGAATTAAAAATGTGTTTTTGTATGTGTATTCTCGTATTAATAAAATTTCCTCATAATTTCCCTTCACAGCAGCAAAGATTTCAATAACTTATTCATGATATTAAATGGAAGCAATCTATCTAACTCATAAAGGGATACAAATGGATTCTGAAAGGAAATAATCAAACTGATACCTAACTAACCTTTTCATAAAGTCACTACAGTATTTGACTTCTTTCTTATGCTTGGAGGTCTAATAGTTGTTGTATTGTGTGTGACAACAACTGCATGTGCACAGTGCAAACTGCATAATGTAGCATCATTGACCTGCAATTAACGGTAGTGCTTATTAATAGTAAAGAGTTTGAACGGACTACACCCAAAGACTGTATATTGCCGTACAAACCAGCATTACAGGATGGTGTCCAGTCAAAAGAGAGAGAGAGAGCCTTTGAAGGCGTGTAATGTCACTCCTTTAAACAGGATGATATTTGTCATGGTACCCCTTTAAGTACAATGCAACACCTTTAGAGTAAAAATGGCAAACAGCAAAAGCCAGAAATAAAGTGATTTTGTGACTGTAAGTCTAGAAAAAGCATCACTAAGCCACCAGGGTGGGAGGAGGGGGTCAGGAGGACGGGACTGAACTGACCGCCCAGGGGCAAGGCAGAGGACCAGGAAGGGGTCTCGGGCGGACGGCCCGGGGGTAAGGCAGAGTCCAAAAAGGGGGATTCGGGCGGACGGCCCGGGGGCAAGGCAGAGGGCCAGGAAGGGGTCTCGGGCGGACGGCCCGGGGGTAAGGCGGAGTCCAAAAAGGGGGACTCGGGCGGACGGCCCGGGGCAAGACAGAGTCCAAGGTGGGGACCATGGAGGGGCGAAGGCAGCGGCAGGAAGAGTCAGGGGGCCGGGCCCGAGGGCGAGGAGAGTAGTCTGCGGGACCTCCAACGGCACAGGACATGGGGTTGGCAGGACCCCCGGCAGAAGAGTAGTCTGCGGGACCTCCAACGGCACAGGACCTGGGGTTGGCAGGACCCCCGGCAGAAGAGTAGTCTGCGGGACCTCCAACGGCACAGGACATGGGGTTGGCAGGACCCCCGGCAGAAGAGTAGTCTGCGGGACCTCCAACGGCACAGGACATGGGGTTGGCAGGACCCCCGGCAGAAGAGTAGTCTGCGGGACCTCCAACGGCACAGGACCTGGGGTTGGCAGGACCCCCGGCAGAAGAGTAGTCTGCGGGACCTCCAACAGCACTTCAGTAGGGACTTTAGATGGGACTAGAGAAGGGACTAGGAAAGTGACCTGAGGAGGGACTAGGGAAAGGACTAGAGAAGGGACCAGAGGAGGAACTAGAGAACGAAACTCGAGAGGAGACTCGAGAGGGGAACTAGAGAGGGGACTTGAGGAGGGACTAGAGGAGGGACTAAAGGAGGGAACTGGAGAGGGGACTCTAGAGGGGACTAGAGGAGGGACTAGAGAAGGGAACTTGAGAGGGGACTCGAGAGGCGAACTAGAGAGGGGACTCGAGGAGGGACTAAAGGAGGGACTAGAGGAGGGAACTGGAGAGGGGACTCCAGAGGGGACTAGAGGAGGGACTAGAGGAGGGACTAGAGAAGGGAACTTGAGAGGGGACTCGAGAGGCGAACTAGAGAGGGGACTAAAGGAGGGACCAGAGGAGGGACTAAAGGAGGGACCAGAGGAGGGACTAAAGGAGGGAACTTGAGGGGGAACTGGAGATGGGACTGTGGCAGCTGGGGCCACATCTGGGTCTGGCACCAAGGCTGCTGGGACCGGGACTGGGGCCGGAATTGAAGC
This sequence comes from Pseudochaenichthys georgianus, assembly GCF_902827115.2. Taxonomy (NCBI): domain Eukaryota; kingdom Metazoa; phylum Chordata; class Actinopteri; order Perciformes; family Channichthyidae; genus Pseudochaenichthys; species Pseudochaenichthys georgianus. Next base: position 23,552,264 of record NC_047526.1, read on the forward strand.
CAGAATCCTGGCTGAAAGGTCCGGTTCTGGAGCCGGAAACATGGCTGTAAAGTCCGGTTCCGGAGCAGGGACCGTGGCTGCTGGGACCGGCACTGGAGCCGGAACCATGGCTGCTGGGCAGGGAACCGGAACACAGATCCATGGCTGTGTGGGGTGGTACTGGAGCACGGTACCATGGCTATGTGGGATGGTACTGGGGCACGGAACCATGGCTGCTGGGGCCAGAACTGGGTCCGTAACCATGGCTGCTGGGGCCAGAACTGGTTCTGGAACCCTGGCTCTTTGGGCTCGTGCTGCCAACCTGGCCTTGCGACCCCTTCCTTTAGGAGCCGTTTGGAGGCTCCGTGGACCTCCAAAGGCCAGACGAGTACCAGCGAATGGCTCCTGGACAGTAGCAAACACTGGGTGAGAAGCAGGGGCTGACGCCAGACGGACCACACCAATGCGTGTGGTGTCAAAACAGGAGTTGGGAGACCTGGGTCTGTCAGGATCGGGAAAACAAATTGTGAGGTAATCCAAAAGCCTGGCAGGTAAGAATTTCACCAAACTTTGATTCCTCAGTGTAAGGTGGACTGCTTCTGCCAGAGCAGCATCTCGCTGCTGAACCCTGACCGCTCCTATCCATTGATGAGAGCAGGTAGCCAAAGAAAACGTAAAATCCAATAATTCCTGCTCAAAAGGATCTGCTGGGCCCATATTTAAGGTCGGGTTGTAATGTTACGGTGTGTGAAGCAGGTAGGACCCAAATGCAGATTAACGTACAAATAATTCCTTTATTTCAAGGCTATGCTGACAAATACAGAACAGAACACTCACCGAGGACAAGCCAATACACAAGACAACCCGACAAAGAGAGACAGAAAACACACAACTTAAATACACCCAGGACTAATCACATAAACACGAGACAGGTGAGGAGGGAGGAGAAAACACATGGGTACCAGGTGAACACAATTGGGTAATCAGAGAGGGAAACCGACAGAAAGCAAACAGGCAGGAAACGGGGGTGAACACTTTACAAAATAAAATAGGAAACCCAAAGATAGAAAAGGACACGAAAAATACCAACACAGACAAATCCTAACAATGCTCTTAGTTGTTGACATCAATACTATTGTTTGCTTTGTTTTTGGGAGTAATTGCTCTTTAAATCTTTATTTAGAAATTATATGTAGCTGCCTAATAGATAAGAGGTCCAGTAAAATCAGTGCATTTTGTACCTTAAAAAACAACGAATAAAAACTAAGTTTGCAAGAATATAATTTTGAATGATATTGTGATTGAGGCCACTCTGTTCATGGCCTCTCTCATTAAATGAAGTATGATTGCAGAGACACCAGAATAGAAGAATGGAATTTGGATTGATTGAGTTTTTTGGTATCCACAAAGCCTGAAACCGGTACCTTGCAGATGAATAGTTTGTTGCGCAAAAGAGCTTGGAGAATCCAAAAAGAAGATACATACAGAACAGGCAATAAGTGGCAATGATGTATTTTGGCCCTCATCCATGAAAGTAAATTGGATCGCTAAGGCAAGCTGTGTGCCCTGGGCTCTTTCTCCAATCTAAAAAGCTGCCATTGCCACCAACGTTTGTATTGAGGCTCTCAAAAGATAATTTGTTATATTGAGGCAATCCAGATAATAGTTTGAAAATACTATCAACTAAATCTTCACCTCTTGTTTTCCTATGAAATTGTTATGAAACATTTCCTCCTCAGACTGGAAAGAGAAAGAATATCTTCTCTCAGGATAAATGTACCATTGTGATTTCTTCTTATCTTGTCCGTGTGTTATCATAATATGTATTCAATAGGAAATGTAAAAAGAGCGGAGCAAGTTCAAGTGTCTTTCTTCCTCTTGACTAGAGTGCTTTGGCTGACGTGAAGACTTGTTTCAGGTAGCTGAAACTGTCTGGTACGCTACTAAACCCAGCACATACTTTCTTTAAGCAGAATATATAACTCATCTCTTTAAGAAGGTTTGCTTGATTGCTGGGCATTCAAGCATGAGATAGATAACAGTCTGGTTTGAGGGATAAACAGTTGGGAATGCCATTGTGTATACGATGCACCGAGAGATGTCTCAAGAGATGTCTGTTGCTGTGCACTGTTACGTGGCTAGGACACACCATGGTAGGATCCATTCATGGTCTGTAACCAAGGGAGCTCCAGGGTGCTTGTCTGAAGATGTAGATAAACAATTTCACCTCACCATGATTGCTGCAGTGACTGAACACACGCAAACATACACAAACACACACACGCGCACAGACCACATTATAAAAAAATAATTGAAACAATGTCCACATCAGCCAACCATGACAAGCCTGACAGGTAATCTTGGGAGAGCAAAGAAAAGGGCATTCAATATGTCTCTACCTCGAGTCTATGTGTGTGTGAATATGAAGATTATAAATGGATTTGGCCAAGTTGGTGAGTGGAAGACCCAAAGGCCTTGCTCAGTTTGAAGACCCTCAAACCTCACATCAACCTGCAATGAGTGAATGAAGCATTTACATTTAAAGAATGTTATGATGCAATTGTTAGATTGTCAAAATAAATGAACTCAACACAACAAGATGAATGATAATGACAATAATTTGTCAAATAGAAGAATCTAGAAAAAACAATACAAATATGTATCTCTTATTTGTGCGTTATAGTAATATGTATGGATTGGGTCACCTGACATGAAAGCTATTGACAATTATGTGTGTGATATATTTGCTCCCACACAAATAAGAACCCTAATATACATGATTGGAAAGAGAAATGCGATGAAAAACACCACTAGTGTTTTCTGTGGCCCGCAGCACTCTAAGCTCACAGAAGCTTAGCATGCATCTCGTACCCACTTATGTGGTACATATACCCACACCCACACTCACAAAGAAAGCAACCCTCAACAATCACTAATTAGTTTACAGACACACTTCTGCTCGAGAGAAATGAGGCGTGTGGGGGAAACGGAGGATTGTGTAACATCAATTTATCTTTTCCAGCTGAAATCAGCAGCGAAGACGAGCTCTGTGCGCATCGCATTAGCATGAAACCGTTGTTAAAAAAAGCAGCAATATAAAGCAGCAGGTGTCCAGCCGCCCAGCACACACTGGCTTTGCTGGAAAACAAAAACAGCACACTAACACACGGTGTGCAGATGTTCACGCTGCAGTGTAAAGACCACCGGTCAACACATTGCCTTGGGGGGTGGCTCAGAGATGAAAGATCAGGATTTGTCATGTGGTGGCTAGCAAGAGGGAAACTAAAGGTACAATAAAACATTAAAACATATATAAGCATGTGTCTGAATTGATTTGTTCTGTATGTGAATATACACAACCACATGACATCTTACATACAGCACATTCTTCACTTATCAGTTCTTCATTGTTTGGCAAGAACTGATCGGTGAAATACTTTTTAAAAAATACAGAAAAAGCCTGAAATCCTCATGTTTAGGGCGAATGTTGCTTAGGAGGTAGAACGTTTGACAAATTAAAAGGTTGCGGGTTCGATCCCCGGCCCCTGCAATCTAGGAGGCGTGTGGTGTTGTGAGTTGGTGTTGGGATCAGGCGGTCACAGGTTCAAACCCCACTGCAGTCAGCATGTCGTTATGTCCCTGGGCAAGACACTTCAGCCCAAATTGCTCCTGTGGGGATTGCGCACAGTATTGAGTATGTAAGTCGCTTTGGATAAAAGCGTCTAACAAGTAACATGTAATGCAATCAACTTGTCGGTGTGTCCTGGGCAAGATACTTAACCCCACATTGCTCCCGATGGCATGTTAGTTTCAATGAGCAGGTGGCACTTTGATTTCGTAGCCTCTGTATTATGTGTATGGGTGACTTGTATGTAAGGGCTTTAAGAGAAGCGCTATAAATGCAGTCCATTTTCACACAGCTAGTCATTCAACAGAAGCAATCCTTTGTATCCCAGAATAACAGGCGACACTATGACAACCTGCTCTTACACTCATTGGCCGGATTAGCACAGATCAGTGTTAGCTGCTGGTCTGTTTGATTTCAGATCCATTCGGTTGTCTTTGGTACACAGCGGTTTGTACAGTGTCAGGAGGAGATAATCCTGTGCATAGGGGAGGGATTAGCCTAAATCAATACTGACCCTACGCTGAGAACATGTTATGGCAACTGGCATCTTCCACACAGAGCTGTTCAGGGGGATTTACCCAGGTTTTTGTTTAGAAATCAAGGTTAAGAGCTTTTATGATGAAGAGGTACATCTGTGGATTATTGTGGAAGCAATGAGGATGTTATTCAACTAAAGAGCTCACAATCTGTCTCACACATTCAAGCATTAAACGCAATGTATCGTTTCACTTTTCTTCTGTTTCAAGTTAATTTAACAGCTGTTATTCGTGGGACACATGACACGCTATCATTAGGCTTTGATTGTGCCAGTTAGAAATTCCAGCAAATGCATGTGGTTCAGTTTCTTGTCTGGCATCATGTGAAACAGAATATTCCTCTCATTTACTCACCAGTAAAGCCCGCTGGCAAGTCCTCCGTCTCACAGGTCCGTACAACAAATCAATGAACCAGTCAATCAAGACTTCTTCCCTGGGGTGGGAAGAGTATTGGATATGATGTATTGTATATGGAGGATTGTTCATGATGCATAATTAAAAGACTGCTCTCACTCGCCATCAGGCACGAGAAAGATGAATACAAAAATAAAGAAGGGCTAGATATGTACAGTTGCAGTTGTGAACCCTTTGGATTCTGCACACATAGCGTTGTGTGTTCCTTCCAAACAACTCAACTCTGGTTTCATCTGTCCACAGAATATGTTGCCAGTAGTGCTGTGGAACATCCAGGTGCTCTTTTGCAAACTTCAAACGTGCAGCAATGTTTTTTCTGGACAGCAGTGGCTTCCTCCGTGGTGTCCTCCCATGAACTCCATTCTTGTTCAGTGTTTTACGTATCGTAGATTCGTCAACAGAGATGTTAGCATGTGCCAGAGATTTATTTAAGTCTCTAGCTGACACTCTAGGATTCTTCTTCACCTCATTGAGCATTCTGCGCTGTGCTCTTGCAGTCATCTTTACAGGACGGCCACTCCTAGGGAGAGTAGCAACAGTGCTGAACTTTCTCCATGTATAGACAATGTGTCTTACCGTGGACTGATGAACATCAAGGCTTTCAGAGATACTTCTGTAACCCTTTCCAGCTTTATGCAAGTCAACAATTCTTAATCGTAGGTCTTCTGAGAGCTCTTCTGTGCGAGGCATGGTTCACATCTGGCAATGCTTCTTAAGAATAGCAAATTCAAAACTGGTGTGTATCTTTTATAGGGCAGGGCAGCTTTAACCAACACCTCCAATCTCGTCTCATTGATTGGACTCCAGGTTGGCTGACTCCTGACTCCAATTAGCTCTTGAAGAAGTCTTTAGCCTAGGGCAGAGGTCTGCAACCTTTTTGACCAAAAGAGCCATTTTGCTCCTTTTTCCAAAACATTTTTTTGTTTGGAGCCGCAAAACATATTTCATAGTTTTTTATTGTTATATGAGACAAAAACTACAGTTTTTTTGCATTTATTAGGCTATTTATTACATGATATAAAACTGTTAACCTCTAATAAGAAACAAAGAACTCTTACAAGGAGAATTTAAAATAATACACAGGCCTACTTTAAAATAAATTAAACACAGCACTTGGGGAGTCCACTGCACATTTGAAGGAAAACATTTTTTATTAAAATGGGCCCACTTTGAAATAAATAAAACATATAGCTGCACCCTAAAAGAGTTAAAGGTAGGGTAGGTAAGAATGGAGAAACCAGCTCGAGTGCGCTAGAATTTGAAAGTACACAACCGGAAAAAAGTATGCCTCTTCCTTCAGACTAGGCTTGTTTAAGACACATTGCGGCTCGCCTCGAAAGTAGACGAGAGTAGCCGATCGCAGCCGGGGGAGGTGTCAAAAAGCTCGTCTTAAGTCGGACAGCTCGGACTCGGAGTCGGCTTGACTGGCTGGGTTTGCAATGGCGGAAATTGCGTTGGCGTTTTTCGTTGCAGATGAAGTGGATGCAATAGAAATCCCACATGTATTGTATGGAGAATGTAATTTGATTTAATCTTGCCATTTTAAATGATGTATTCAATAAATAAGGTTAAACCAAATCATTACATTACAATAGATTGTATTTTAATGATTTGGTTTAACTTAAAGAGAAACTGTATTGTTATTGCACATATTACAGGTACTGAGACAACGAAATGCAGTTTAGCTTCTAACCAGTGAAGTGGAAAGTAATGTACACAATCTACAGAATAACATATAGAATGAATTGAATGATGAATAAACAGTGGGGTATGAATACACTAGATATCAACCTGTGAGCAGTATGAACAGTGTGTATGAATATGCTAAGATATATAAAGTATGAAAACGGTAAGCAGTATAGTATCAAATATATAGATATTAATTTCATGATGATAAACATTGTGGAACAATGATGAAAAATGGGAATGGATGTGGCGACGTAAAACTGACACAAAACAACAACAAACTTTTGCCAGCCAATTGGAGAGTTTCATCAGCAGCACGTGATAAAAACCACCAATGAGCGCTCAGCTCGAGATACCAGCGAGCCGTTTCCCATCAAGCATTTCGCTTCCGCAGCTCGTGGAGAGCAACTGCGCCAACTCGCCTCGCCTCGCTCTCAAGGCTGCGGGCGTCTTTGTCCCGCGAGATTTCAAAGTCTCATGTGGGGCGAGCCTCCAGAGCAAGTCGGACAAAATGACTAACCATCATGCAACGCACTAGCAAGACGTTGATCGCAACTGCGCAGGTCTGCGCAGGTCTTGCTTGTCTCAAACAAGCCTACTTTCTTACAGAGACCCTCCTCCAACACACACGAACGCGCACATGACCAATGAGGGCACGAGATAAGTTTGTGTGCACAGATGGAAGGCTGACAGGCAGGTAGGCCATCCAGTTACTTTAGCCGGGCCGGCTACAATGATTGGTCGTGCTTTTTACAGCGCTACGGCTTCCAGAGATTAATTTTTGTATGTATTTATTGTCAAAGCATTTAATATATTCATTGCTATCGGGACGTTAAGAGCATTCCATGGAATATAACAAAAAGTGTTTTCTGAAATAAATTACATACCCCATTGAATTATGACTGAAGATCGTCAGCTGTCTTCCTCTCCCTTGTTGTTCCTCGATACGTAAAGGCACAACTTCTCTCTACATATCAAACATACCGGTAAACCAGCATCGTTTGCTGTGAAAGCAGACAACTCTGTCCACGCAGAATTAAATCCTGTGTTCCTCCGGTACTTTTCTTTGATTTATCCATAGTTCGCTCATCGAGCCGGGGGTCAGGTTATTCGCCTCCAAGAAAAGGCGCTCGCGCGGGACCGGAGCAGGATGTGACGCATATTTTAGTTGACCTAATTAAAACCGTTTTGTTTTTTATTTATGTGTCACAGTATCACCTCAAAATACAAGATACGAAACATTTTCAACCATGCAACAAAATATAAATAGTCCTACAAATACTTTTATTTTATTTCCTTCTTATTTTTGTCTAAGCTCAAGGGAGCCAGAGCAGAGGGCTTAAAGGGCCGCGGGTTGCCAACCCCTGGCCTAGGGGTTCACACCCTGCACTGTGAATGTTTACATGGTGTGTTCAATAAAAACATGAAAACATATAATTGTTTGTGTGGTATTAGTTTAAGCAGACTGCGTTTGTCTATTGTTGTGACTTAGATGAAGATCAGAACACATTTTATGACCAACTTATGCAGAAATCCAGGTAATTCCAAAGGGTTCACAGGGTTCTTGCAACTGTATAACACCTAAAGTAGATAACTGCAAATGTAATAATCATCCGTCTTATTACAGTATAGAGTGCATGTTAGATTGTGTTTGTATTAACTGAAGACAAAGCTAAATGTATAAGCTATACAGTAAGTTTATATGGTTAGGTTGTTTTTGTATGTGAGTAGCAAGTTGCACATTCAAAGCCTTTTTGTAGCTTTTGGCCAGAGCAGATGGATTGTTCCTTTGGTTATGTGTTTATAGTTGTGGAAATGGAGGATCATTTTAGGAAATGAGTACTTTAAACAGCTGTGAAGACATTAACAGGGCACATTGAATAGATGCACACTATCATAGAAACATTCAAATGTCCTCCAAAGTGTGGCGGTTTGGTAAACTGAATACATTTTCCAGTTGCTACCTTCTTTCTCAGGATGGCCTCAAACGAATAAACTAAGATAATCTCTATAGTGTGTTGTGCTCTAGGAGCAAGTGGGAGCAAGAGAGAGAGGCATAATGAGCAAGTGGTGCAATGACAGAGAGGGAGGAAAGGAACAAATATCCCAGCGAGAGATGTGGGAAATGTAGGAGAGAGATTAACACAATTTCAAGAGAATACATACAGCTCTTACAGGTTGTGGGAGTAAGAGAAATGAAAAGAGAAAAGGAGAGATGTATTTATTGTAGGGGACGGATATGGACCATTAGGTGATTGCAGCAATGATTTCCAATAAGACTCTCAGGACCGGCTTATTCACCTGCAATCCTTTACCCTACAGTAGGTTTGCACACAGGCACCAAGGCCGCATGGTAATCAGCATACAGACGGAACAAGACTCTTCTGAACACAAAAACAGTTTATAAACCTTCAGCTCGCTCTAGAAACTGTCTCAAGGTCATAAACAATATTTGCTTCCTTCCTGCTATGCTATTGGTGTTTCTGCCACGCATTGTGATAATTAACAATTAACCTTTACTTGACTATGCTTGTCAGAGCTCACACTGAACATGTCCGTTAGTTGCATGTCAGCACACAAGTGATTTTAGCAGCCTGCACACACTTAATATTTCACATTATCCAAAGTACACAAAGTCTGACCTTCTAGCTATTGAACAGATGATTAACCTTTATAGTCATTTAGCCTCTGGTTTGCTTCATTACTTGATTTTAATTACAAAGCTGAAATCATGTTCCGAGAACCCTCCCTAGGATTCCATGTCTAAGCTCTCTCTTGAAGACGATCCGCTTTTGTGCAAATTGAATTCATACAAACATATTGACGTAGTTTGCTTCTAGGGACAAGGAAGCTTTTGCTGGAGTTAGAGATATTTGTCAGTTCAAAGAAATCTCCTCGCACACAAACACATGTCAAGAAAACTTCTCAGCCGTCAGTGTTTGTCATTTTGTAAATTCCCCCATTCCCAAAGTAGTGCATTATGACTGATCAGTGGCAGCAGGAGCCCATAGTGAAGGTCCTTCAGGCCTCTTCGCTGCTTCAGAATAAGAGCTTGACGAGGAATTCTCCAAAGCAGATGTTGTTTTCAAAAGTTAATGGAAATGCTGAACACATATCTCGCAGAGAAGAACTCACAAACCCCAAAGCTATAGACTTGTAATTCACTCGGAGCACTGCTACAAACAGCTAAAGCAATCTCTGCGTCACATCAAGGCAAACAACATATAAGATAATGGAACTGAGCACACTTGTGTATCAGTAAATACACTTTGAAACATTCACCTACTCACAGCCAGGCATAGTGTAAATGTGTTCACACTGCTGATCGTCAGGCAGCAAACTGTTTTTGTTGTATTAAGCTTTTTGCTCCAGTATTGCACTTTGGCTTGTCCCTCGTCAGCAGAAATCAGTTTGTGAACGGAAAGACAAGGCTGGCAGCTCTGGTACGGCTGATGCCAGTGCACAGTGCTTCCATTGTTCACCAATTATCATTAAGACTGCAGCTATAGAAAGGAGCTACAGGGAAACATAAAAAGGGACTAAAGCCAGATTGTTTTCAGCTTTATTTCACCATATTTTAAAAAGGGAGGCTTATTTTGCTTAGAAAGTGAAATTGGGAAAATACCCATATGAAAATATGTATTTATTCGTTTACTTATTACTAAACAAAGAAATGTAAAGCAAAAGAGAGCTTAAAAGGGGCTGTATTGTGTGTTAGAGTACACCTGATGGATACAAATGACAAAAAGGCTTTGAATGTGCGAATAAGATGGGAATTCAGGGAAACTACAGTTCAGTGAATAGATATTACGAGCCCATTGTAGGTTGTTGAACTCACTACAAAGTAACACTGGGAGACAGAGGGATGCAGGATCATTATAAAAGATTGCAAACTTGATAAAATCATTGACAAGACAGACAGTGTGGTCATATTGTGAGGTGTTACTAAAAATGTAACTTATGTTAACATGCCCTATTCAAAGTAGCTTGCCTATCACTATTAATATTAATCGTTACAAATGATAAAATAATAGAGTGACTTACTCTCAAAGCAGAAGTTGAAGAAAACGTATCTAACAAATGCTCGCGGCACACGCACACCAATTTTGTCTTCGTAAATTGAAACTCATTGAGAAAAAGTTTGCCAACACTTAATCCAGATGCTCAATGGAAGATGCATGCTGGCCTGGAATAGTGAGTGAGATTGAATTGAACTATGAGCAATACGTAAAGCTGGGCGATATCTGCAGAGTAGGTAGACGATGATCAGGAAAAAAGAGGGAGAACACAAAGACAAAAATAGAAAGATGTTTTGCATCTCAGGTTGCACAAGAGACAGCGTCACTTCAAACCGCAGCCACTGAAAATGCCAATTAGGGGAAATGAGAACAACGAAGGCCGCTGATGGATAGCTCCGTACTCACTAGCAGATCATTAAAAGCAATACTCCTTCAATTGTTATTTAAAGCTGAAACCGAAGACTGTATCTGTTTCAGCTCGTAAACTGTATTACAAAGCCAAGAATAGGAGTGAGGAATATGAATCACACAGGGTACATGCAGGAATCCTGAAGTCAAATTGTAATACCTTTTTTAAGACCCTTTCCATACATTTTAAGACCTCATTGCCACTTCGAGTTTTAAACGGTTACATTGGCGACACACTTTACCTCACATTGACTATATACAGTATTGATTGTCCTTCCTCCTTATCTTCCAACCATTTGGACGCAGACTTGCATTTCCCCATAACGATGTTGTTTAACAACCGACGTAAACTGACCTTGGCGCGCTATCGAGCAGTGAGCGTGCGATGTCCTGTTCAGATGACGTCAAACCCAACAGGATGCCATAAATAAACTACACAGAATCACAATACACACCTACACAATGATTACATTCAGGCAGACTGTAGAATACAACCTCTTTGGACAATTTAAATACTTATTGAAAACAAGCTACAAAATGTAATACCTTGGAAAATGCAGTTTAATACTTTTTAATAGCCTTAATTTTCGCTAAATTGATTTATCAACTTTTAATACTTTTTAAGACTGTTACAAGTGATTCAGTATTAAGCTATTCACAATAAAACTGATTACGATGAATCAGAAGGGGCTGCCACCAGCTGACAGCTTGATTCTCTGCTTACCTTTCCTTTCTCTTGAGCAACTTTATTTTATTATGTTTATACCGTAGAATTATTGCTACGTCTTTTCCTGTTTTCTTTTTGCATTCCTCTTTGGTTTTGCACTGTGTCTGTCTTCAATTGACTTCCTTTCCTTCTTTTGCTCGAGGTGTCAAGTTCAAAAGTTCTCCCAATAGGGCTCAGGAGGTGTATGCTGCATTGTCTGACGAGGCCAGCCTGGATTATAGGCAGGTAAAAGCAGCAATTCTGCGCGCCTATGAGATGGTGCCAGAGGCATATCGTCAGAGGTTTCGTGGTGTTAAGAAGTCAAAGTAAAGTTGGTCGCCTTGGTGAATACTTCAGAGCCAGGATCTCTTAAATCAAGACTGGAAGTTGCTCTGTTTCTCATGGAGGGAATGGTGTCTTTACCGGGGAAGAACAACAGGGTTCCGGTAACCATTTTGAGGGATACAGCAGCGTCACAATCCTTTATGGTGAGGGGTGTGTTGCCCCTCTCTGAGGAGTCTGCTGTGGGTTCGGGTGTTCTTGTGAGGGGGTTTGGTATGCAGTGTGTGGGTTCGCCCTTGCATAATATTCATCTTGAGTCAGATCTAGTCACAGGTCCGGTAACTGTCGGGGTTCGGCCATGTCTTCCCATTGAAGGGGTAGATTTGATCTTGGGGAATGATTTAGCCGGTGGCAGAGTGCTCGTTAAGCCGGGGGTGAATGCAGTCGCAGTCACCCGCGCAAAGTCCAAGTGTGGAGTTGACGTTAGCGATGTTGATCTGTCTGACAGCTTTACGACTACGGAATTGGACAGACCGATCAGGGACACTCCACCGTGGCGTGAGGGAGGGAAATCAGGTACGATACGCCCCGGGGCTATTCATAAACCTGTCGCTGCCTGTGTGGTGGCGCGGTCCAGTGCTGAAAGTGACACCCCTGTCAGCTCGGAGGCCCCGATCGCTGCGGAGACTCTGGTGAATATTGAGTCTCATCTAGCACATTTGCCTGATGCGCAGCGTGCAGATGTGCTGGAACTGATCGTGAAGTGGAGCACCTTGTGTCATACCGCTCCAAGAAATTCAATCGCCACCAGCGGGTGTGTTCCACCATCGAAAAGGAAGCACTGGCTATGGTTCTGGCTTTAAACCACTTTGAGGTATACGTTGGGTCATCAAACATTCCTGTCACTGTTCTTACCAATCACAACCCCCTTGTGGGTGCGTAACACAAGTCAAAGATTGATGCGGTGGAGTATTTTTATGCATTGTCGCTTATAAATATGTCGTAGTTGTTGCGAGTGTTTTTTGTGTGTGTATTGAATGGTATTTGCCTGTTCCGTGTGTGGACTGAGTAGTCGGTAAAGACACACATAGTCGTGAGCGCGTCTGTCAACTAAGTTGATTTTTATGATTGTTTTGTTTGTTTAAAAAAAAAAAATCATTAACTCACGGTGGGGATGTTACGTGCTCCCCTCCAGGTGCACCTGGTTCCGCCTTTTGTTAAATGTGTCAATATGTGTACTCTGGAGGACCTGGTAGTATAGGTTTTCGCGGCTTTATTTTACCCGTAGTTTTTCGTTAGATCTCTGGGTAGGGGAGGGAAGCTCTGGGTCCTACGGCCCGTGGTGTAGCTGGCCCAGGCCCCGTTCTTCCTTTTGTTTGTTTTTGCCAGTCCTCCAGACCTTGTTCATTTGCCGGTTGGCCCATGTGAGTAACGGCTGTGCTTCAAAATAAATTATCGCCGTTAAGTGCTGCGTGTTTTGTGTGTTTTCTTTTTATGTTGTGGATCTCGCAACCTGATCTCACCAGAATGCGTGACTCCACCACGACTCCTTAACACCGCATTGCGTGGTGGAGTCACGAACTTTGTTACAATTACGTGTCGGCACCACGCAAACAACCCCAATGTAAAGACGACGCTGAAGTTGGCTTCCGATTCAAAGCATCCGATTCGGCAGTTAAGGGGAAAGTTAAGGGACATTTAATTTACAGCGCTGAGCGAACAATCCTCCGTGTTTGAACCTCTTAAATCACTGCATAGCCGATTTATTTGGACTGGATTATCCCAGAGGGTCTAAAGATTCTTTATAACCCAGTTTCAGATTTGTGAAACCTTTATTCTATTTGTGAAAATACAAACAAGGGAGATTTGTGGTCAGGTCTAGTGGTTTCATATCAGGACCTGGTCTAATGTGACATTAGACCAGGTCCTGATCTGAAACCACTAGACCTACACTCATCAAATCTGGACTGGATTATCCCAGAGGGTCTAAAGATTCTTTATAACACAGTTTCAGATTTGTGAAATCTTTATTCTATTTGTGAAAATACAAACAAGGGAGATTTCAGTGCTTTTTTTACATGTAGACCACATTAGACCAGGTCCTGATCTGAAACCACTAGACCTACACTCATCAAATCTGGACTGGATTATCCCAGAGAGTCTAAAGATTCTTTATAACACAGTTTCAGATTTGTGAAATCTTTATTCTATTTGTGAAAATACAAACACAGGTGGAAGGCTGAGGTTGCTGCAGCAGGCCAGGATCAGAATCAGAGAGTGAACCTCCCAGCTGGGCAAACAGCTATTTTTTTGAAATATAGAAATGAACGGCGGGATATCTCTCCCAGTTTAGACGCGGTTTGATTGGCTATGGCTTCAGCTGTCAGATTTTGGGAAACGGGATTTGATTGGCTGGCGCTGGCTACTCCGGCGTCAGAAGTTGAACTTTTGTTCAAGTTGTTCAACTTCTGACACTGTAAAATCAATCGACAGTAAAGAGTATACTTACTTCCGGGTGTAAAATCCTCCGTTGTCCAATGGGAATGGACGCTCATATTGCTCTCCGTAATACAATAAAGGGGACATGATCAAATCGGAATATAATGTTCTTTTAAAAAACTTTAACGAAAGGGAACAATCTATTTGACACAGCTGAAGCTCTGGTCTTCCTTAAAAACTAACTAATGTAATACAAATCACAGTTGTATTACACACAATGCACTGTTTTTGAGAACACAAATTCGTAACTAATGCACCATAATACATTCTGACGAAAAATAAAAATTATTATGAATACAAATAAAATAAAAGAAGCCTCCCGTGAGTTACTACAAGCTATAAAGTAGATTTTAAAAACGTTTTATAGAATAAAAGCTCACTGCAGAACGTTGTAGAAATGCGTGTGTGCACCACGACAAAAGAGCCTCATTCACTTTACATTGGGGTTGTTTGCGTGGTGCAGACGGTGCAGACACGTAAATGTAACAAAGTTCGTGACTCCACCAATGCGGTGTTAAGGAGTCGTGGTGGAGTCACGCATTCTGGTGAGATCAGGTTGGGATCTCCCCACGAGCCACTACTACGGAGTAGGGGGCAGGCCGTAACACTATCAACAATCCAGTATTATCTCTTATACATTTCACGCCCTACTCTTTCTGTAAAGCATGTGTAGAGGGGCGTGTGAAGTTGATGGATAAATGTATGTGTTGCCTATTTGTTGATGTAATTTTGTACTGCAGATACAAATGTCTCACCTCTCCATAAAGTCTATCTTAGGTTATTGTTGATAAAGCTGCACTGTATGCAGATTTCATACTCATCTTCTAATGTGAATGTGAATCTGTACCTGGCTTGCATAGCGGTGTAATCATCAATCACCAGCAGGTGCATTTCATTTGATAGACATGAAAAACAATATGTAGGCCAGAATTTCACTCATTTTTGTTTGGGAAATATGATGAAAGTGACAATGAGCATACGCCTGCACAAACATTCAGCATGCCAAAAGTTCAGCCTCATTTAAACATAAAACAAATTCTGCATACTAAACAACCATCATTACGGAGAGATGATTCAAAATCATAGCTCCTGACAAATCCTTTTCTTTCTTTTAGTCACTCGTCTAAAATTCAACCTGTTCTCCTATATCTTGGAGGAAACTGCTTTACTCATAATTACAATGTGATGTTGCAGCCGCCCAGCAAACCGAAAATATGTTATGTATATGCCTTTACAAAGTAACGCGTTACTGTAATAATATTACTTTTGTCGGTAACGGAGTAGTGTAACGCGTTACTTTTATAATTCTGTCTCTACCACTTTAATTTGACCATCTCTATTACTAAGTTATGGAATACTAAATAAATAAGTAATTAGATACCTTACCGTTACTGCGCTCATAAAGAATGATAAGAATAATGCGTCTTGAACTGCATGGTTTCATGAATTAGTGTCTTGACGTTTCACAGACTGTTAGCTTGTTGTGGTAGGCTGGTAGCCTATTTTAGAGCATATAAAAAGAAAGACTTGTGTTATGTCTTCCTTAATGCAATAGTAATTGGGGGTTCAAGTGGAGTCTCGCAGAGGCAAAACTGTGGCGCGCTTACACTGTAGGTGCGCCGCAGTCTGCGTGATCTGCCTGTAGGGAGGGGCAGGCCGGCCCTGCGAGTAAAGTAACGAGTAAAGTAACGAGTAAAGTAACGAGTTACTTTATGTAGAGAGTAACGAAGTAGTGTAATATATTACTTTTTTTTTTTAAAGTAATATGTAATATGTAATATATTACTTTTTTTTAGTAACGACCCCATCTCTGCTCGTATAGCTCGTATTTGTCCAAGATATTCAAATCTTCCAAGACACGTGGAGCAGCAATGTTTTCTAATGGAAACCCTGGTATATTTCTCTATTCAATATGCCAAACTTGGCTTTGAGCATCATTGCCAAAGCGAATCATTTAATAATTCAGTGTATGTAAGTGTTTCTCATTTACAATTAGCAGGATGGTGATAAAATGTTGTGGTGTATCACCCACAACATGTCAGTGTGACGGCCATTAGATTCTCCTGCAGCAGATGGTTTGTTATGAAAGTATGGCTGTGAGGAAATAAACACCTGGGACATTATTCCGACTCACAGATACAGGGAAATATGCTAATCAAACTGCAAGACACATAACATGGAGGTGGGTAATGTGGTTACTATTTATGTTTTCCCATACACAACACAACGAAGGTCTATTTCATATTTTCCAGAAACCTTTCAGCCAAAACAAAAAGCACATCAAATTTGATTAGTGCCTGTGCTGTGTGTTTGCGAGCAGCCTGATTGGTTCATACTCGTATCGTGGCAGCCGGGCTCTAAACATCGTGACCAGGAATGACAATGACCTGTCTGTGGCTAATGATCCATGCTGTAATGAAACTGGGAAAATACTAACTGATTCCCTGCACACTTCCCACTGCTCTAATTTCAGAAACACCAATTTCAGTTTGTCTTCCTTTATTAGTCCTTGGCCCTGACCAGCAGACCTCATGAATGAGTCTGTCACAAATAGGTGAGGGACATTTAGTCCTGAAAGGCTTGCTACAGTAAGCTTTTGGGATTTGGAGAGAAGGGCCATGGAAATAGTGAACTGCAACACCACAAGTGCATATGCAGAGTATCTGTTTTTATATATTGTTTATTTTATACACTATATATGATGGCCATATTAATGTGAAGAGGGACGATGACTGTCCTTACATAAGAGTTTAAAGGAGGCATGTGACTTGGAAAAAAGAGGAAAAAAGAAAAGGGGAGATGATAATTATAAAAATTAAAAACATATACATTTAAAAGACGCATTTTTAACATTAAAAGATAAAGATGGGCTGAGTAACATTAGAGGGTCAACATTTGAAAATCTATAGATGTAATGGTGTAAGGCAGGCTTTTAGTGAAGAACATAATAATGATTTAAGAAAATATATATTTGATATATCAGGTTATCCCCCCTATTTATTTTTTAAAGCCCACAGAAGAAAATGCTGATATGGGACAAATATTCTCTAAAGCATCCAAAATGAAAACCTTGGTTCGATGACCTGCCGGAGGAAGGTCCGGGGCAGTTAGCTAATTAAAAATAACTGTCAAAGAGAGAGATACAATGGTGCTAATGCTAACTCACTCATGTGCCCTCAATCAGCATATTCTTGAGAACTAAAGTGTACAGAGGACAATAAACTGAAGTAGATAAGTACTGCAAGGGAGGCTTGTAGGTTCATTAGGCTGCAAGTTTATCTCAAGTTAGTTTGAGCCGGAACATTTACATAGAGGAACACTGTGTAAGCATAACAGAGGTTCAACTGCTGACATAATAACAATAATGAAAAAAACAAACTGTATTCTTCTCCTGGGCTGTTTTTGCTTTCCCCCTCTCTAGGTTGCTTGCCTTGTACTCATCCCTTCCTCTCTTCCACTGACTCCATCTCTCTGGAGTCCAGCCTGTATCCTATACCCCAAACAGGTCCTGTAGTGTTCTGCCTCAGCCCTCCTAAACATCTGTTCTTCGCGTGCTTTGTGCCAGGGGCAGCTACCCGCCAAAACACCCATACCACCAGCTCTCTTGCTGCCTGCCAAGCATCTGATCAATGAGGACAGCTGCTGAACAAAACTGCATGCCAGCCAGTGTTGATGCATGAATGTAAAACAGGCAGAGGCAGGGAAAAAATAAACATCCAGTACCATTAGCACCACTACCCTATCCAGAAAAATGGACTGGATGGTAGGGTTAGTGGGCAGCTGTGACCGTATGGCCAAAGCCTGGAATAGATGCAGTCTGTTCATAGCCACAGCATAGAAAATCAGATCACAGTTGGTGATGCTAAAATAATAATAATAATAATAATGCATTTTATTTATATAGCGCTTTTCACAACTCAAAGACGCTTTACAGTATGAGGGAGGGTAGACAAACAAGGACAGGCAAACAAGTAAGTATAGTAAAATAAATAAAAAGGCAGTCAAGAGGAAGTTGATTGAGAGGGGGGGGCTTATGGGTAGACAGAGTTGAAAATATGTGTTTTGAGGTGGGACTGAAAGACTGTGAGGGACTCAGAGTCACGGAGATCTTGGGGGAGGGAATTCCAGAGCCTAGGAGCTGCCACTGAGAAGGCTCTGTCTGCAAAGCTGCAGAGTGTGGATGTGGGAATGGATAGGAGTCCGGCTGCGGTGGATCTGAGGGACCGTGGGGGTGGATAAGGAGTGAGAAGGTTTGTGAGATAAGGGGGGGGCCAGATGGTGGAGTGCTTTGTAGGTGAGGACCAGCATCTTGTAGTTGATGCGATGGGAGACAGGAAGCCAGTGGAGGTCTTTGAGGACTCGGGTGATGTGATGCCATGATTTGGTATGCGTGAGGAGACGTGCAGCTGCATTTTGAACCCGTTGGAGTCTGTTGAGGGATGTAGTGCTGATGCCGTAAAGAAGTGAGTTGCAGTAGTCAAGGCGGGAGGAAATGAAGGCATGGATTAGTCGTTTGGCTGCGGGGCGGGTGATGGAGGGCAGGATTTTGCAATATTGCGGAGGTGGAAAAATGAGGTTTTGACTGTTTGGCGGATGTGAGGTTCGAGGGAGAGGGTGGGGTCAAATTTTACGCCAAGGTTGCGTGCCTGATTGGAGGGGGAAACAATGGTGCCATCGATGGTGAGTGTTATGTTAGTGACCTTGCTGAGGGTGGATTTGGAGCCGATTAGGAGGAGTTCTGTTTTGTTGCTGTTCAGTTTGAGGAAGTTATGTTGCATCCAAGTTTTAATAGCTGTCAGACAGGAATCGATGTGGGTAAGGGGTGGGTTATGGAGGGATTTGGTGCTGAGGTAGATCTGAGTGTCATCAGCATAGTAGTGGAAGTCCAGGTTGAAGTGGCGGAGTATCTGACCGAGGGGGAGGATGTAAATGATGAAGGGGGGGGCCAAGTACTGATCCTTGAGGAACGCCTTGGGTGACTGAAGCTGTGGCAGAGGAGTGGTTGGGGAGGGAGATGAAGTGGGATCATTCAGTGAGGTAGGACTGGAGCCATCTGAGTGCAATACCTTCAATACCAATGTCCCTGAGCAGGATGTTGTGGCTCACGGTATCAAAGGCTGCACTCAGGTCGAGGAGGATGAGAATATTGAGGGAACCAGTGTCAGCAGAGGTGAGGAGGTCATTGAGGATTATGAACCTCTGTCACCGGAAAGGTATGTAATCTCTGTTTGTATCTATTACTTATTTATTTGGTGTAAGAGTATTCATCTGTTTTTATCTTTTTGTTATTTATTTGGTGTAAGAGTGTATTCATCCATAGTAATTTCACACACGTGACAATAACACAACGGCATCCATCTTGTGATATAATGTTCTTTCACACACTCAACAACAAACACAGAAGATGGATGCCGTTTCTTGTTTTTGTTGTTGAAATAAACAAGACATATGTTGAATTTAACACGGTATTACATTTCATTTAGCTGACGCTTTTATCCAAAGCGACTTACAATTATTACGTATTATATATATATACACAAATGCATACATAATATGTATATACACAATATACATATATAAATATATGACAGACGGAATATTATTAAATATTGAAAAGATTATATGAACCCCGTCTCACATAATTTACACGGTATACATTTTGAGTGATATAATGTTATTTCACACACTCAAAATTGATGTTCTGCTGTTGTTGTAGAGAAATTATTTCTGATTTGAGTTACATTTTTGAAAGTACAAGCCAGAGAATTAATCTATTTGTTTTTTCCACATTTGTTTTCACAGTGAGGAAGGCGATGATGATATGGCTTCTGGATGCCCGAGTATTATGGGGAAGATGCCACCAAAGTCAGGAGGTACTGCAGGAGGTGCTCTGATGCTGGCAACAGAAGGGTGAAGACACCTGTGTTCTGCAGGAAGTGGCAGGTCCCTCTGTGCTTCACTACCAAAAAGAACTGTTACAGGGCATGGCATGACTTATTGGAGTAATACTGTAACATTCATCCATCCATCCATCCATCTTCTCCCGCTTATCCGTGGTCGGGTCGCAGGGGTAGCAGTTCCAGCAGAGAGCCCCAAACTTTCTTTTCCCTGGCGACATCAACCAGCTCTGACTGGGGGATCCCAAGGCGCTCCCAGGCCAGCGAAGAGATATAATCCCTCCACCTGGTCCTAGGTCTACCCCTTGGTCTCTTCCCAGCTGGACGTGCCTGGAACACCTCCCTAGGGAGGCGCCCAGGTGGCATCCTAACTAGGTGCCCGAACCACCTCAACTGGCTCCTTTCGACGCGAAGGAGGAGCGGCTCAACTCTGAGTCCCTCCCTGATGACCGAACTTCTCACCTTATCCCTAAGGGAGACACCAGCCACCCTGCGGAGAAAACCCATCTCGGCCGCTTGTATCCGCGATCTCGTTCTTTCGGTCATGACCCATCCTTCATGACCATAGGTGAGGGTAGGAACAAAAATGGCCCGGTAGACAGAGAGCTTTGCCTTCTGGCTCAGCTCCCTTTTCGTCACAACGGTGCGGTAAAGCGACTGCAGTACCGCTCCCGCTGCTCCGATTCTCCGGCCCATCTCACGCTCCATTGTTCCCTCACTCGAGAACAAGACCCCGAGATACTTGAACTCCTTCACTTGGGGTAAGGACTCATTCCCTACTTGGAGTGGACAGTCCATCGGTTTCCTGCTGAGAACCATGGCCTCAGATTTGGAGGTGCTGATCCTCATCCCAGCCGCTTCACACTCGGTTGCGAACCGATCCAGTGAGTGCTGAAGGTCGCAGACCGATGAAGCCATTAGAACCACATCATCTGCAAAAAGCAGTGGTGCAATCCTTAGTCCACCGAACCGCAGACCCCCTCCCCCACGACTACGCCTCGAAATCCGATCCATGTATATTACAAACAGGATTGGTGACAAAGCGCAACCCTGGCGGAGGCCAACCCTCACCGGAAATGGGTCCGACTTACTGCCGAGGACCCGGACACAGCTCTCGCTTTGGGAGTACAGAGATTGGATGGCCCTGAGTAGAGACCCCCTCACCCCATACTCCCGCAGCACCTCCCACAGTAACTCCCTGGGAACCCGGTCATACGCCTTCTCCAAGTCTACAAAACACATGTAGACCGGATAAGCGTACTCCCCAGGCCCCCTCCAGGATCCTTGCGAGAGTAAAAAGCTGATCCGTCGTTCCAGTTGTTTGACGACCTCAGTGACCTCCCCCCGGGAGATTGGTGTTGATCCCCCGTCATACTCCAGCTCTGCCTCTAACATAGAGGGCGGAGTTGTCGGGTTCAGGAGTTCCTCAAAGTGCTCCTTCCAACGTCCCAACACTCCATCAGTTGAGGTCAACAACGTCCCATCCTTACTGTACACAGCTTGGATGGTTCCCTGCTTTCCCCTCCTGAGGTGTCGGACAGTTTTCCAGAACAACTTTGGTGCCGCCCGAAAGTCCTTCTCCATGTCTTCTCCGAACTTCTCCCACACCCGCTGCTTTGCCTCGGCCACGGATGAGGCTGCTGCCCTTCGGGCCTGTCGGTGCCTTGCAACTGCCTCGGGAGTCCCCCGGGATAACAAATCCCTGAAGGCCTCCTTCTTCAGTCGGACGGCTTCCCTGACCACCGGTGTCCACCAGGAGGTTCGAGGGTTACCGCCCCTTGAGGCACCTAGGACCTTGAGACCACAGCTCCCCGCCGCGGCTTCGGCCATAGAGGCTTTGAACACCGACCACTCTGGTTCAATGTCCCCAACCTCCACAGGAATGCCCGAAAAGCTCCGCCGGAGGTGCGAGTTGAAGGCCTCCTGAACTTGGGCCTCCTCCAGACGTTCCCAGTTCACCCGAACTACACGTTTGGGCTTACCAGGTCTATCCAGAGGCTTCAACCCTAACCCTAACCCTAACCCTAACCCTATGAGCATCCTTCTGTTCGAACATGGTGTTTGTTATGGCCAATCCATGACTAGCACAGAAGTCCAGTAACAAACCACCACTCCGGTTCAGATCAGGGGGGCCGTTCCTCCCAATCACGCCCCTCCAAGTGTCTCCATCATTGCCCACATGTGCGTTGAAGTCTCCCAGCAAGATTAAAGAGTCCCCTTCAGGAGCCCCATACAGGACTCTTTCCAGGGTCTCCAAGAAGGCCGTATACTCTGAACTGCTGTTGGGTGCATAAGCACACACAACAGTCAGAGTTTTCCCCCCCATAACCCGCAGGCGTAGGGAGGCGACTCTCTCGTCCACTGGGGTAAACTCTAACAACGAAGCACCTAACCGGGGACTTGTGAGTATCCCCACACCCGCCCGGCGCCTCACACCTTGAGCAACTCCGGAGAAGAATAGAGTCCAACCCCTATCCAGAAGTAAGGTTCCAGAGCCGACGCCGTGCGTAGAGGTGAGCCCAACCAGATCCAACTGGCAACGCTCCACCTCCCGCACAAGCTCCAGCTCCTTCCCCCCCAGAGAGGTGACGTTCCACGTCCCCAAAGCCAGCTTCTGTCGCCCGGGTCTGGTCCGTCGAGACCCTCCGCTTTCACTGCCACCCTTCTGGCAGCGCACCCGACCCCATCGCTGTTTCCCGTAGGTGGTGGGCCCGCGGGACGGAGAAGCGGAGGTGTTGCCCACGTTGCCTTTTCGGGCTGGGCCCGGCCGGGCTCCGTGGCAAGCCCAGCCACCAGACGCTCGCCGACGAGTCCTCCTTCTGGGCCTGGCTCCAGAAAGGGACCCCGGGCTTCCTCCGGGCCGGGTATCCTCACTTCTTGTTCTTGTTTCTTTCATGAGGTCTTTTGAACCAATCTTAGTCTGGCCCCTTGCCTGAGACCAATTTGCCATGGGAGACCCTACCAGGAACACAAGGTTCCAGACAACACAGCCCCCAGGTTCATCAGGGCATGTAACATTCAGGGTTTGTATAAAGTTTGTTTTTTTACCCAAAAAATGCTTCTTGTATAGTGTGTTGCTAATTTTTTTTAAATAAATCTGCTCCAGTTGGAGTCAAATATTTCCTAAGTGTCCTAATTTGTAGTGTGCAAGTAACATTCATCTCATGCAAAGAGGGAACTTCCCACACACACACACCGCACAGACACACACACACTTAATTATTATTTATTTTTACAATAATTATTATTTTTATTTTTTTTATGGAATGAATACCTATAGTGATAATTAAATGTTATACAAGGATTGTTTTCACTATAAGTAATGGGTTTTATTTGGGCGGAGACAAGAATTTACACTTTTTGACTATGTTCAGGATTTACTCTGACACTGAAACATCTTTATTGATTCTGACAATTCTACATCCAACTCACAGATGTGAACTTGCTTTGATAAAAGAAATTATTCATATAACCCTTTTAGAAGTTAAGTTATAGTCCTTTGTTTTGGGCATGTCATTTTCGAGCCTGAAACCTGAAAAACAGGCTTGGGGCTTAAGAGGTTAACTGTGGAGAAGAGGGTCTTGGGGTTACGGGAGGGGTCAGTGAAGATGTTGGAGAGGTAGGCAGATTTAGCGGCAATAAGAGCATCTTTGTATGCATTGAGATGGAGTTTGTAGTTTATGTAATGGACTGTGAGGGATGATTTCTTTGAAAGACGTTCAAATTGGCGGCCTCGCTGCTTCATTTTACGCAGTGCGGGTGTGAACCAAGGTGAGGAGGTCTTGAAAGTAACAGTTTTATTTTTGAGGGGGGCTAAAGTGTTGAGGGAGGTGAGTAGGGTGGAGTTGAGGTGGTTGAGCAGATCATCAAGTGAGCTGAGGGTTGCGTCCAGGGGGAGATTAGACGATAGCAGTTCGGAGAGATGGTTATGGTCAATGGAGTGTAGATTACGGAAGGTGATGTTTCTGGGATAAACAGGAAAAGAACACCGACAGGCTGATCAGGAGCCCGACGCGAAGCAGAGGGATCTTGATCGGCATGAAGGTGTTCTTTTCCCCATAATGACCGCGCTGCTGCACATTATCCCGCTTATTACATGGCCACATTCTCAACAAAGTAACGACATGACTCCCAATATTAATTGAAATGCTTTTGTGGATTTAGAAAATTATTTTATTGATTTAAAAAATAGTTGTATTTAAATGTACATGCATCCGCTAAGAAAAATAGTCCGTTGTTATTGTTTGAACTAACGTAGCAACGGCAGGAACTGCTTCGATAGCGTTTTTGAGGAGCTTTTTGATTACAGATTTGAAAAAATCGTTGCAAAGTAACACAATTCATTATGTCAAACCTTGGGAAGTATCTAGATATCCCTGCCCTAATGCCAAAGTAACTGGCAACTGAATATGTGTCGCCGTCTGACCTATGTCTGGAGTCTGGACCGCTGCGTAAAAAGGAGGGTTTCTGCCCGTTACTTCTCCGCTGTTTTCTTGTCGCTCTTGTCTTGTCAGTTAGTTTCAGCCAAACTGTATACAGTTAAATCGAACGGACTTCTTTGTGCAGATGTGAGCATCCCTAACAACGGTCAATAAATCCTTGACAGCGGTCTGTCTGTTCTGGATTAAAAACGTGTCACGTGTTTTGAATTGACCAATCAGAATCGAGTATTCAACAAAGCCATGTAATAATGTTTTTTAACGGACGTTGTCTGATTATATAATCATATGTCTGTTGATCTCCAGACTAACAGCAGCATGAGAATAACCTGCCGAAAGTGCCGAAGCTCCATGGCGGAGGCTCCTCTAGAAATTGCCAGGATTTGCGTTTGTACCCCCTTAATGTCTGACCAATGGTTGAACAGCATTTCCGAGCACATCACTTGTGTTTAAAGTTTATAGTCCGTTTGAGTTTTTCCCGTGTGAACGCAAACCGAACCTTCTGAAAAATGAAACAATGTAACAAACTGTCGTCTGGTGCGCACCAGAGAGCGGACTATTAGGTGTGAATGCACCCGTAATGTTTATTTTAGCTTTTCTTTTTTAATGCTTAATGTCTTTCATTTTTTGTAAAGCACTTTGAATTGCCTTGTGTTGAAAAGTGCTATATAAATAAACTTGCCTTGCCGAACAATTTGTGCCGAATGCCGAACTGCATTGTGGGGAGCATGGCATGGCTTTGCAAGCATCGTGAGCATCAAAAGTTGAGCAATGTTCAACTTTTGATGCTCCCGATGCTTTCGAAGCTGGCATCAGCCAATCAAATCCCGTTTATGCAAATCCCGCCAGTACAAGCGCTAGCCAATCAAACCGCGTGCAAGCTGGGAGAGCCAGACCACAGTTCATTTCCTCATATTCCAAACGAGAAATTACGGTAGCAAATCACCCGGTTCTTTACGACCAGAACTATTTACCGGGATACAAACCGGAAGAACCAGGCATGGAGGGAGGTGGCAGAGACAGTGGGTGAAACTGGTAGGTTTTCGCCTATTTGGGGAGTTTATATCCAGTTTACTTCGTTTTAACATTGCTATTGCTTTGTATGCCGGGGGCGGGCGGGAGATTCCTGATTGGTTGTTGGTCGCCTTGGGCGCGAGAAATCACCAAGCCTCAGTACGGCCGGTACACAGGCATACAAAAATCTTGAAGCTGGACGTGTCTGAAGCTTGGTGATTTTTTGCGAGCAACGCGACCAACAACCAATCACATGAATCTCCCGCCCCGACATACAAAGCAATAGCAATGTTAAAACGAAGTAAACTCTTTAAACACTTTCAAGTAGTGTATATTCCAGGTTGTACGCCTACCTGGTGACAAGCAGAGTAATTAAATATGTTCTTGTTTAAGGAACTTGTTTATAAATAGACTCAAAATCCTTACATTGTGAGCAAGAAATAACAAAAAGTCATTAGCCTATAATGCTTGAGTTAGGATTATTTTGTTTTTTATTTAGGTTATGTAGCCTACTAAAGAGTATACTGCCTCCTTAAGCCAAATGTCATAGTTTTTGCCTCAGTAAAGTTGTCTCATAATTCCTTCATACATTTAACTTTTGTGTTTGTTAGTATAACTGGTGTGTAATCAGCATTATAGCCACATGAGGCTGCCATTGCTGATTAAGATTGAGGACATGGCGTGCTGTGTGCTGTTGGTTAAAGTTGGTTTGTTTGAGACTTTAATGTTAACAAGCATATTTTAATACTGTACCTACCAGCTCAGGGCTGCACTGCTCTGCTTTGTAGCTCTAGCAGTACCAATAACCTCGGTTTGAATGGCAAATTAATTTCACTTACAGTGTTACAAATGTATTATCTTTTCAATTTACACACGGCATCTATTGCACGTCTGTCCGTCCTGGGAGAGGGATCCCTCCTCTGTTGCTCTCCCTAAGGTTTTTCCCATTTTTCCCTTTAAACTGTGGGTTTTCTTCGGAAGTGTTTCCTTGTACGATGTGAGGGTCTAAGGACAGAGGGTGTCGTATTGTCATACTGATATTCTGTACAAACTGTGAAGTCCACTGAGACAAATGTAACATTTGTGATATTGGGCTATATAAATAAAGATTGATTGATTGATTGATTATCATATAATCCACTAATGAATTGTGTTTACTGCGGTATACTAATCCTTGCCCAGTCGAGCAAGCAGAATGCACTAAATAACAGACAGCTGCGTCTGAGCAGGATTAAAATACTTTGAAAAGATTGCTGATAATTTATGCAATCTTGTTTTAACTAAATTTCATGAGCAAATTAGATTATATTAGTCACATTAATATTAATAACAACACCAGTGCACTTCTTTTTGTAATGGGATCCAGTCCGGAATAAGTACCACCTCTCCCTTGGGTATGCGAGTTTGTTACTTAACAAACTTCCTCGCCTTTACAAACGAGCTTATTCCTTCAGGGCATGACATACATGGGAGTGGTAGACTAATTAAAACACCTCAGGGAGCAAAGAGGATGTGAGTCAGGATATATACAGTAGCCCCAGATCCAATTAGGGTGCACTACCACTTGGCTACTGTTGCATTATTGAAGCATGTTATGGAACAGACGGACCATGGACGATAGGGAGTGCCATTAGGACAACACTTGGCAAGGAAAAGTTACCATGTGAGATGTCACAGTACAAAAAAACATGGAAATGACCCCAGGGTTGATATTTTCAGTAATTAAGTCTTCTTCTGAACTGGAGAGAACAAGGTTATACAAAATAGTACTTGCTCATGCAGCTTAAAGACAAATCCATCCAATCGAGTTTTGTGTGGCCTAATAACTGTAGCCCCAAGAGTACAGATAATTTCCTGTTGGGACATCATTTAGTCTGACAGGTTGCAAAAATGAGCTGATTTTACACCATGAAATAACCTGTGCAGGCAGATTTGATTTATAGCCATTCTCAAAAGACAGCATGGCCAAGTTAGAGCAAGGTACGTTTCTTTAATTGAACATCACACAACCTTTAGAATGATCAATGCAGAGTTAGGCTGCTAGAATCGAAGAAAACATGTTGTTTATAAGGCAGGAGTAACAGGCTAATTAACTTTCATTACTCATTTTGAGTTATCAATTACAGCTCAGCATGCTCACAGCAAACATGTAGTAATGATACCTCTCACTGCGTGATCAATTCCTTTGATAAATTGTAATTATACAATCCTGGCTTGTTGACCTTGAGGAGTTGGCAGTATCAATGCCTATATGCTTAATAGCAGGAGTATGCGTGTAAAAATGGCTTAAAATGCGCGGCAAGTGTTGCATATAAAAACAAATTAAGCAGTCAAATTAATTTGTAATCAGTGTTTATGAAATTGTGGCAAGCGATTCATCTATATTACCTGAAATATTCACAGCCTCAATATACCCTTATAGTCCTTGCAATTAAATGAAAGGACTGTAAGTAAGGAAATAACAGCAGAGGGGACGCATACTTGTTATAAAAGATTTATTTAGAATAAAACGTAGCCATATTACACGTAGTGTGGTCAATCTATTTTACATACCTCAGGAGAAGCGACACAGTTCTGCCATGGTACGGTTCATCATGATTGGAATCATTAAAATCATCATCATTAGTCTACAGTCAGAGGAGGTTATAGTAGTGTTGCTCAGTCTCACAAGTTTTACAGGATAGCATATAGCACAACAACACAACGCAGTGAGGGACCAGTGCTAGAAGGCCAGTGGAAAACCAACAACAGAGAACGTAATAATCGTCATTACGGGGGCTAGCTTCAGCAGGCCACAGACCCATTCTGGTACAGTAATAGCAACTTTTATACTTGGTTTCTCCTCCTTGCAGTGTACACCAATACAGTAAGCTAAAGCTTAAAATGCTAAAAACCAGGTTGATCTTGTTCTGTGAATGATTGCAATGTTTTAAACAAGTTAACAAACCACAAAAACAAAACTGTGTCTATGAGTCTGAGGTAGCAAGGCAATCATGGCTTTCCTCTGATTTCTGATCATATATCTTTAAAAACTATTCTACATAATGACGGTGGGCCTCTTAAAAATCCAATTACAGAACGACCTTAGATTTAAATCTTTATTCTCCAGAATTTCTCTCTTTATACACAATCCCACTTTCATTCATCAAATCTTTTCTCTGTCTTCCACACGTGGAATGACAAACTGTATAGGCACAGAAGGGGTAACGTTTACAGAACAAATCGAATTTGACACAAAGTCTGCCAGCATATCAATGCTTTAAAGGGGAACTTGACATTGAGCATGCTACATGATCAAAAACAAAACCGATGCTTTGAGTAGGTGACACAGCCTTCAAAATGATCCTCTCAGCCACTAGATGTTATTACTCAGGAACTGTGCGTGCTCCCAAACATGGAAACCTCCTTCTACTACTACTGTGGGCTGGAGGGTACAAAGCAGTGGAATGACACAAACATGTAACAGTTTGATTCCCATTCGGGGCAGAAATCAACGAGAAAGAAACACAAATCTCAAACTGCCCTCTGAAGGAAAATAAAAATAAAAAGCATATTTTACTATACAAAGCCCCGTGTCCATGTTCTCATCTGCATATCTAAACAAATCACTGACAAATGTTAAACCAAGTTCAGGTACAATCTACAGTTCATAAAATGTACAGTTTGCATAGTACAAGACAAGGTGGTAAAAGTAGTAAAGTTGTCTGGTCCTGTGCGTCTTTGGGATTTAGGGTCAGGGGGGATTGTTTGTTTGGGAATGGTCTCCTCCCGACACTTACTGCGCACACTCACGTGTGCACACTAACACACACCGAGCTCAGTGGGGACTCTCCTCACATCACCTGCGAAACAAAGAACACAAACGTTTAATCACCATGTTAGATCAGACAACAACACGATGTAGGTGTGCGCCTTTCAAGTAGAAAGTTAGTGCTCTTGTCTTTTTTTTGGTGGCACACGCCTCATTTCTCTTCATCAAGACATCACTGTGCAGAAATATCAGAGGTTTGAACAAAGTGATGGGGTTTGAAAGCTGGCAAACGGACTGCAGTCCCTCCAGCCAGTTACAGTCCATTAGGAGCTTGGTGTGGAGAAAAGGAAGGAGGTGGGCAGGATGACATGCAGGGGAGATTTAAAAAAAAACATTGCTGTCTTCTCAGTAATGGAATTAGGCATTCAAACCAATTCAACCATGTCTCTGTATGAAAACCAACCGAAAGTGTAACACATGGTGTCAAGGCTAATAAGAAAAGGAAAAAGTGGAAGGATGAGTAAACGTAATACCGGTAAAAAGGACCTGAGGAGATGAAGGACGTTTGGTTCAATGTATTTCTTAAGTTAACTGAATACAAAGTGGTTAGGGAGTCATAATGAACTTGACTCATTCAAATTAGAGCTGTGACACGCTGAAACCATACGTTGGAATGTAATGGCTATCAAAGAGTGAAGTAGGAACCAAAGGGAAGAAGCCACCACTTATGGATTCATAGAAAATAAGCACTCAAACTGGCGAGTAAAGGCATTAGCTGTGTGCCAAATTGTCAAGCAGACTACAAATATGGTGAGAGAAAGGGAAGAATAGTGAGAGGAAAAGAGGCATAGTGGGGTGAAAAATTACAGTGGCAGAAGGGTCAGTGGTAATGGCTTTTACCACACTTAAGTCCCAAAATGCACCTTGGCCTCAGACTGGGAGACTAGAGGGAGTCTCTTTCTCACAGCCCAGTCCTGTGGAGGACTGAGGCAGGTGAAGGCTACTTCAGTGGCAGCAGCTGTAATTACCTTTAAAATGTAGCTTTGCTCACAGTTCTCTCACCTTTCCCAATTACTCAAACACGTACAAATACACACAATAAAGCAGCTTCCATACAAGCTGGAAATACACGGACAGATTTATGGTACTAGTGTGTGTTTAAATGTGTAGAAGAGAACCTCGTCTTACCTGTGGTCTTGAGGAGAGGCTCGAGGCTGTGGGAAACAAAGAAAAGAGACAATGATTTAATACTTGAACTCCCCAGTCCATTTCTGTTTACACTAAATGTTCTGCCTCCCACATATTCCTCGAAGCCTCGAAGCTGTGCAGTATCCAAATGCTAATAATGCCGGAGCGTCTGCCAAATTACAATGGATTTCTAACTAAAGCCCTCATAGGAGTTTTGACTCGAATGTAATTTAGAGCGAGGTGGCTCCAGCTCTCCATTTGAACATTCTTATTTCTTTTTCTTTTGGTTTCTTTCCAATTCTGCTATAAAAAGTAATGAGTGTCTGAGGTTTTTCCTAATTATCTCAGATACCACATTTAAATGATAATCAAAAGAACCTCAAGGCTCTGTTTAAAAGCTATGTGTTTGAAAAGGCATTTCAACAAAATCAAAACCACAAAGTCACCATACAGAGGAACCTGCGGTGCGCTGACAATGATGCACTTTTTAAAAAGCACACTATATATACCGCTCTTCATTGCAATACAGGCAGGAACTGTTGAATTCATGACTACAGATGAGAGCACAGCTGCTCCAACTATCATGTATACAGTACATAACACACACACATAAATACATACACCTCCCACAAACATATAATGACAGTTTGAGGCAAAAAGACAGATGTGGAGCAGCAGTGTGTGAGGTAAAACCACCAATTATTTGTGTTGAAATGTTTAGTGCATTCATTATTAGACAGTAATTAATTGGCAACTATTTACAGTAGATGTTTTTGATTAATGTTAAAAGAAAAAGAGCCAAATATTCTCCACTTCAAGCTTTACACTTGTTAATGTGAAGCTTTGTTTTCTCTTTCATGTTCAATTAAAATCTGATATCTTGGAGCATTGGACTGTTGTGAGGAATAAACAAGTGACTTGACGGTGTCTTGGTGGCTCTTAGGAACATTTGGTTGAAATAAGTTGCGATTTTTGTTCGTTATAGACATTTATAGAGAGAAAATGCTATGCTGTACAGGAAGGACACACTTGCCTAATTCACACATCTAGACAGTGCACATGAATTGTCCCCGCTAGGATGAAGTATTAACAGTTAAGCGGAGTGACAAGCACTACTATTTCTGCTGACCAGCGTCCTTGAGGCGAAACACAAATCTGCCTTCAGATGCAGGGAATACACGATCAAAGAGAGGAGGAGTCAGAAACTTACGACTGCATGCAGGGAAGGAGCTGTTAATCTGCTCCATTACATCTGCCAGGTTGGAGCTGCTGTTGTGGGAGTGTGGCAGCTCGTCTGGAAACACACACACACTGAATTTGACTTTTCACAGACACTTAGATAAGTCATTTGTAGCAAAATGGCGTAAGAGCAATGTTTAAGTTTCAAGTGTATAACCTGATGCTGTAAAATGTAGCTCCAGCCATACTGTAGTGCATTTAAAGGACACATCTTCAAATATCAAGATGAATGTCATTTGAGTGAGTGTTTTTGTCTGAGTATAACGTTTTGAACTTGAGTGTCTCACCTGAGTTTTCAGTAAGTGGCCCGTGTTCTTGCCCAGTTGGTGAGGAAACTCCATTTACCCTCAAGTCCATCTCCGGCTGAGTGGAAAAGAGAGAGATGGAGAGAAGAAAGAAACAAGGGAAACTCCATTATTATAACACAATTATTCTGCATGGCAACCACTTGACAACTTCAAAATGAGCCGTGCTTCACAGCGCCAGGCGGAGACAAGGGAATAACAGAGGGCGGCACAATAAGGCTGTTATTGTGTGCACAAAAACATTTCTCATAAGCATGCCTCTGCCAATGTCCCCACTTGGGTTTAACATGTGTCAGTATCAATCACTCAGACCTCCAAGGACATTTTGTAGTCAGATTTCCAGAGTTCTAGCTTATTGTTGAAGACAGAGTTGTTTCATTGAGTGCAAAAGTAGAAATAACTGTTTTGTCAGCACAAACAACTGAATTGAATTACACCAGGCCGCATAATCTGACAGATATAACTCTGTCTGTACAAATATAGAATATAGTGTCCACATCAAAAGCAATAATCTCAAAGTTTCCTCACTAAGGGAGGATTTGTGTGTTTCCTGTCTAACACATTTGGAAATCCTTCTCCCCTGAGGCTGATGTTTCTCACACTGATGCAGCCGCCACAGCGAATGCAGATGACAATAAGCTAGCAATGTTTATGTTCACTTTGTTGTGGAGAGGGCTTAGTCTGTGACGGATGGCCTCACTGCGCTTTGATTCATCCTGCGACCCACTGTTGTCTGATATATGATTACAGAAATCTCCCGTGCCCTAAAATGTCGTGAATATCAATGAAAAGAGCATTTCAGACAGAGGGAAGAATTTGACACAGAGATTCAAGTGATAATCATTGGTTCATTCTTTATAACTAAAATGCAAGATTTGAGTCATGGCTGAATTGAAATGTCTGATAAAAAGCAAACAATAAAAATAGAACAAAATGACAGTAAAAATCCCAGTTGCTCAGAAAAAAAAATCGATCAATGAGTGGTTAGGGTTGTGTAAGTAAAGCGCTGTGGACAGCTGATCAATGGGTGAAAACACGCTCTGCTGCCCTGATGCACAGAAGGGAACACTTGATGTCTCGTGACATTTACGGCAGACTCCCACATTCCCTTCAGCTTTTATTCTGCAACAAACCAAATCAATGTTGCCTCGCTACCCACCCTCGTCGGCCCTCTTCTTCTTCCCCTCCCTCATCTCCAGGTGCCCCCCGGCGCTGGTAAAGCCTAACATGTTAGAAGAGTCTCCAGAGCACAGCCACTGTCTTGAGGCTCGTCTGAGAATAGCTAAGGTCAGCGCTTTGGTCCGCCTTCAGGAGTGTGAATTGAGTGTGTGCCACGAAGCTGGCTGGGTTTATTATTCTGCAGCTTGGCAGTAATGCCGCGGTTGATGGAAAGACATTTTGACATATCATCAGGACTCCGGAGACTTAAATGTCAGAAAACAGAACTTCTTGCTTAGTGGGGGGGGGGGGGGTTAGCTTCAGCAGGTAGTTGTGCAGCTGTCTCATTAATTGACTGCATGTTTTTGTCTTTTAGAATTAGGAATCACTTGGTTCATTAATACAACAAACAGACAGGAGGTAGTTGAATGACAGGTATCTTAAAATAGCTAAAACACTTAAAATATCGTTACATTACATGTTACTTGTTAGACACTTTTATCCAAAGCGACTTACATACTCAATACTGTGGGCAATCCC
This sequence comes from Pseudochaenichthys georgianus, assembly GCF_902827115.2. Classification (NCBI taxonomy): domain Eukaryota; kingdom Metazoa; phylum Chordata; class Actinopteri; order Perciformes; family Channichthyidae; genus Pseudochaenichthys; species Pseudochaenichthys georgianus. The sequence continues at coordinate 23,585,952 of NC_047526.1, forward strand.
CACAGGAGCAATTTGGGGTGAAGTGTCTCAGGGACACAACGACATGCTGACTGCAGTTAATATGAGTGAAAGAAAGAAAGAAATGATAATAATCCAGTGATATAACACATGATAATCTATCACTGATATGGGCTCTATTCACCTGCCTAATAAGTACTTTCACTTTTCAAGATTTATAAAGAAGTATTTCCAGGACACATCTACACTAGATGGAAATCTCCAATATGGTGAAGCATGGGCGCACAAAACCCTTTTTTCTGTCAAAATGTTAATCTTCATCCATTAAAATTCTGCCGAGTCACGTCAGATGCCTTCCGGCCCTCCAGCCATATTTGATGTGAGTTATTACCGAGCTTCCACAGCTCCACATCTACCAGAGAGCCAAAACCTGCTCTGTGTTTGTTTTGGCTGATTTGTCGGGATTGCTGTCTGTTTTGCTCGAGGGTTGTGCTTTTTCTCACTCGACACAAACAGTCAAACCTCAGTGAGCAATTAGGCCACGCGTAAACAAATCTGGAAGTTATTGATAGAGGGACTGGAGACGAGCGCCGGACTCCTGGATTGAATGGTAATGATGTAATTAGGATCTAATCTGAATGTTGATGAACGGGATTTGTTATTCGAAGACACAACAAGCTAAACATGTAAATGTATGGGTTGGCATGCAACATAAAAACGTGCACATGTACATATTTATGTTGTTTTTTTATTGGAATGACTTTAAAGGAATCCTTGAACCTAGTGTAGGCCTTTAGGAATAAGCAATGCACTTTTCAAATGAGTTTTTGTACTTTATGAGTAGCACTAAAACCACCTTAGCAGCTGGTGTGAGAGAGAGACTATGAACTGTGATTACTGCCCTGCTGCTGCCGCACAACACGCCTAATGAACTAAAAGGAACTCAGAGACTTTGTGGCCGTACAAATTGTGATTCCTCTAGTAAAAATGAAAAAATGCTATCTGTAAAAAGCTATATTAGGAGAAATGCAAGTGTTCTCATTGCATTTTTAAGCTAAAATACCAAGCTTTTAAAAGCTGAACAACTTGCATTTATATCACATAATTGTGATTATACACTTCAAGTTTAAAGTCCTTTTCACTTAGTAGACTACTAACAGCATCTATGTTGGTTTTGTCTGCTAAGCACCCAAACTAAAGCCATTATTCTTGCAAATTGCCTCTTCACAGCTGCAGGTGAAATCATTTCAAACAATCCCACTTTACAGTTGTTAGAGAAAACTCAAGATTAAAGATTCAAGGCTTTTATTGTCATTCGTACATAGCTACAGTGTACCGTACTTTTCGGACTATAAAGCGCACCTGCATATAAGCCGCAGCAGCTAAATTGTCCGTCTGTGTTGCTCTCGTTCTGTCTCTCGGTTCCACTTTTACTTTGGCGCGCTACCTGTCTCACTCTTTTCCGGCCTGCAGCTTTTCCTGCTGGAGCCCGCCGCTTAAAGGTGGCGGGCGCGGACCGGTCATAGAGCCCATAGTGTTAAAGGTGGTTAATTTTACCTGTGAAATCCATAGATTTAGGAGGTTCCCTAGTGGCCGTTAGCTGTACAAAAAAAATGGGGGAAAAAGTCTCGGCTTATAGTCCGAAAAGTACGGTAGTTATGTCGATGAAAATCTTAGGTCCCAGGCTCCTCCAACAGTGCAACACAATAAAACAGGTCAAATACTGCAAGTAAATACAATAAAATAGAATAGAAGTAGTGCCATAAGAGAAAAGCCAATGCAACTGAGATTGTAACATATTAGTCTAGAAATATCTGTCTCCTCTCAACCTGTGGCTTTTTGGATGATTCCCCACATGTAGCCGTTGCTGTGCAGTCACCTGGTGCAGGAGCTGTCGGAGGCGCTGCAGCTGAGACTCCAGCTGTTTGTTGTGTTCCTCCAGGATGTGCATGCGGGCCTCCAGCCGGCCCTTGTGTTGCCGCAGCAGCTTGGCCTCAGCGAGAAGATCGGCCTCATCGGGGTGGGTAAAAGAACTGTCTGAATCCCAGGGGCCTCCAGCAGGGGCCCCTCGCTGGCCATGCTGCTCCTTCAGCTGCTCATACTCGCTCTGTAGGCTCCTGGTAGAGAAGGGTCAGAAAAACATCATGTTAATGTCACACTCACAGGTAAGGGTAGTAATCGGGAGTAAGAAAGAAGTATTCAGATCATTTACATGAATAAAAGTAATAATACCGCACTGTAAAAACATTCCATTCCCTTTTAAAAGTCCAACATTTAAGATTTTAGTGAAACACATAAGTATTCATATGCATTGTTGTTAATGTAGGGATCCCCATCAGAAGCACATGGGTTTGCCTCAAGTCTTGAATTGTCTTCTTTAACACAATTAAAGAAGTAAAGAACATTTGGCAAGATGAACAGCTACAAAGAAGAGAGCACGATAAAATAGTAACAGGCTTAGCATTTTAAATAAACATAAAGAAAGAAAAAATACACACATTTGAATGTTTGTATTTAAGACAGTATGTTACAACAGTATGTAAATGTACATTTATGAACATGCATCCGTTTCATTTTTATTATACTATTTAATGGTCCTCTTCTAATGTTTTTAATATTATACATTCTTGTTTAGTAGTAAGACTTTGTAGACACGTGTAACCATCAACTTGACAGAGCTGTATTCCTGGGAGTCTTTTATAAACACATCAGAGGACTTATGTTATGTTATTTCTACATATCTTTGTCATGATTAATATATACTGTATACATGCTGTGCTTTTGTGTCATGCTTTAGATGCGCTGGAAGGCTTCTCTCTTGTTTGATTCTTCCTATAATTAAAAAATTGTTGCAAATGAAAAGTTATTGGTAAGTGGAGTTATTTGTATTGATATCACTCAAAGGAAAGCTCCTTAATGAACAGTGGGGTGCAACACGAAAATAACAAAGTCATGTTTACTCAAAGCTTTCGGCCTTCTTAGTTAAATTATTTTTGAAGTGGATTTATAAACATAAAGACCCGTCCGTCCGTCCGTCCGTCCGTCCGTCCGTCCGTCCACACCAAAGCAAAACCATAAGCTGCCATATTTAACTTAAGTTGGCATTTATGAGGCTGGCACTAAAGCTCTCTCTCCTCCTCGCTCTGCTGGAGTGCCTGTGCGAGTGTGTAATCAGACTTAAATCACTCCAGTCGAGCCACAGCCGGAGCAAAAGCACTTCCACAACAACAATAGATGCTAGAGTGACTCTGTCTCTCTATTTACTAATCAAACCGGGGAAGGACTTGGCGTGTGAGGCCGACTGGGGGTCCGGGAAGTGTTTGGATGTTTGGTGCTCCACAGTGAGATGAAATGAAAACATGAACTCAATTGACACGAGGGAGATGTGAGTAAACGAAAAAAAGACAGATGTGTGGAAAATCTCACATTTCAAAACTATTGACATTAAAGGTCACCTATTGTGCAAAATCCACTTTTTCCTGTCTTTTATACATAAACATGTGTCCCCTCTGTGTAAAGAGATTCTGAAAGTTTCATTAAAAACGATTCGCTCACTTTTCGTCCTGATCCATCTATATATAAAAACCTGTCAGCTGATCAGATTTTGGCCACTTCATGATGTCATAACGATTTTTTGGCTTGTGTAACTATTAGCCAATAACCAACCATGGTAACGCCGCCCCCCCCCACCCCCCACCTTATCACCTGAATCTCCTCCTAGAGCACCATTGTGTTCTTTTTAACCAAATATCTAACAGAGTGGCTCCTTATTTTCATCTAAAGTAACAGACAGAGAATCATATCACACTGAATTCACTTTTCATTGTCTTACCTCTGCTCCTCCTCCAGGCGGGCTATGATGCGCTCCAGCTCGCCCCGCTCCTCCCTCTCCACGGCCTGCAGGATCTGGGCAGGACTCTGGGGCTGGCTGCAGGGGGAGAGCTCCCCCCCCAGCGTCTGGCAGTACTGCAGGATCAGGGCATGCTCGTCGTCCCTGCGGAGGAGAGTTCAGAGTTATGTGATGAGCGAGGAGCCCAGACATCTTGTCCCTGTTAGTCAGCTACTTTCACCTTCTGCTCAGTCTGGAAGGAGGGACTCCTCAGCACATAAACAATTTTCAACAAAAAAAAAGCTTTTCAGCTTAAGAGAATTATGTTTGAGGATCACTTGGAATGGTATGGGATTAGTTTTGTATCATAAAGATAAAGCAACACTTTCTCAGAATAAAGCAAAACTATGAGTTTAAAAGAAAAAAAAACTGAGTCAAGCAAAATAAAATAAATTTCAAAAATAAAACTATAAGTTGCAAACAAATCATTTGTGTAATCATGTAAACTATAAGTCTTTTTTCTTTGTTTTAACATAGGTTTTTGTTTGCAGTTCTTGTTTCTTCTTTCTCAATAATCAGACTTTTGCTCTCGCTGCAGCTCTCTCATTTGCGCTCCTTCACTTTTTGTTTGAGATTCTGACCCAAACATCCCAGGTGGGCGGGACTTTCAGGGGTGCGTCCCCATTGGCTACTCAGTTTTTGAGTGACAGCCCAGTCCTCCAGCGATTGTTCAGTGCAGCTGCGGTGCGCTAGCTGAGCGTGGACAGAAGACCCCCAGTGGAAATGAAAATATATGTAAGTATTGATTTGTGTTGTTTGTGCTGTACTATACGGTCCGTTTCTTTATTGTGTTAAGTGAGAAGTAAAGCTGTGCTATTAAAGTTAGCTTTTGCTACCTTTAGATCCATAACAATGCAAGCTAAGTAGCCTAACAGTTAGCTACATAGCTAGCAGTGAGTGAGTGTTCAGACACCTGCACACACACTCAAACGGACTCGTGTGCCTGACTCTACCAACAGGCTTTCATGATTCTGTTTAGATATGCAAGTATAAGCCATGATAGCTTATTTTATTAACACGCTAATTTGATATGAAAATCAATTGAGGCTGAATTAACTTTATAGGATAACCTACCATCCATGACTGAGCTGAGCTGTGTTTTATTTGTTAACTAGCGTGGCGTCTAGAGTCTAATCCCATTTTCCCACTTCTTCTGAGGGGACAGCATTAGATCCTAGGAGGGGGGGCATGAAGAAAGACCTGCACCAGCTTCATCCACGCTGGGCGTTGCTGTTATCACTGGCTCAGTGTCATTTCATTTGCCCAAATATCTTTACATATACATTTAATAGATGTTATTATTATCCACCTTTCTGTTTTATGTCCTTTTATTTAAAACATTCCTTGAGACTTCATCTTCTGGTTCAAATGTCCTCAGGCTAGGAATAGTATGTCGAATATTTTATGCTAAATGTATATCATTTTCTCACAGGATATAGAATGAAACAACACCGTTGTTATCCATTGTGTATGAATGCTTCAGCTCTTCAGACCAACACAGTAAGATGTGAGAATGTTCCTAATTGTGTTGGCATGCAGCCTAGGTCTGGTCTGTTTGATAAAGCAAATCTGCCACTTTTATATTGTAGAATTTGTTAAATTAAAGCAGTCTTTAATTGTTTGTCCTAAACATAGCAATATATGCTTTTTGAAATGTAACGTGTCTTTGAAGTATACAGTATACAGTTTATATTGTGTATCACCTTAAGCTTGAAAATACATAGATGTGTTTTTTTAATCTATAAAATAAATAAATAGACAGACAGACACTTTATCAATCCAAAATTGGGAAATTATTTAACAGCAGCAGCAGTGTGTTCAGGTATTACAATATTTAAAGTTGGAATAAAGTATAAACTACACAACACAAGTATAATGCACAGCAATCCATAAGATAAGTCCGATATGTTCATGAAAACTCCCCAGGAGACACCGACACTAACGTGGCCGAGTGGACTCCGGAGTTTGCTGCATGAGTTGCACTGTATGATCTGTGGTGTAGTGCGCTGTCACTCAAAAGTAGCCAATGGGGACACACCCCCGAAAGTCCCGTCCACCTGGGACGTTTGTGTCAGAATCGAAAACAAAAAATGAGGGAGCACAAACGAGAAGAGCTGCAGCGAGAGCAAAAGTCTGACCATTGAGAAAGAAGCAACAAGAACTGCAAACAAAAATATATGTTGAAACAAAGAAAAAATACTTATAGTTTACATGATTACACAAATGATTTGTTTGCAACTTATAGTTTTATTTTTTTTTTAATTACATTTATTTTGCTTGACTCAGTTTTTTTTCTCTTAAACTCTTAGTTTTGCTTGATTCTGAGAAAGTGTTGCTTTATCTTTATCTTTTTAAACTAATCCCATAGAATGGATGCTCGGGAATTACAGTATAGCACAGCACTCCTGTACAAAGGCAGAGAGACATGAACTACAGAAGCAGTGAAGTTGGTTTTTTAAATGCATGAGGGAAAGAATGGTTGTAATCCTTCATTTAATACATGTTTAGGATGATTAAGAACCTACAGTATATAGCTAATAAACTACAAAGGGCCTATGAAGAACATTTTTATATGGGAAACATTTACAACGTGGTGATCACAATTCTTGTTTATTTTGAGCTAAGCTTGTTTAGTACAAGTTAAATATCTTGTTTCATCAAAATGAATATTCTTCAATTACAAAAATAAATAGATCAGTGAGTGAATGTACTTAAATTCAATTTACATTGTTTAGCATTTAAGTGTCTTTTTCAAGAATAAAGGTTGGACACCATCAAGCACTATAGGGTAGTACAACTTACTTGTGAGATAAAAAAGGCAGCATACCGTAAATAAAAATAGGAAGAACGGAGTCTAAACAAAGATTGTCGTAGCTGCCACCATATATATACATAAGATCTGCAGCTATTGTGGGTCTGCCACGCTGCAAGCTCCACAATCCCTGGTGGAACAAAGATGTGTCAGTCTCTGCTCTCTGATAACTGGAATAAGGGAGGGCTGTGAGGAGGTGGAGGGAAGGAGTCTGGCAGACAGATAGAAAGATATGGAGGAATCCAAGGAGGAATGGCTGCAGGTGTCTTCTGGTGTGTGTCTGTGTCAATCTCCTTATGTGTTATCTCAGTGATCTGAAAGGTGGTGGCAGGCCTCGCCAAAGCCCAGCTGTCACCTTCACTCTGAAACCCTTAAAGACTAAAAACCTGACAATCACACAAGTTCAAAAAAAAAGATTTAAAAATACTTTGTCGAGTGACTATAATTTCCAGTCAGTTTGACAGCTCGAAAATAGGGTTCGGCTAAGAGAAAGTTTCGTAGCATGGTGACTCCATGTGTGGCTTCCCACTGTTGACTCGATGTAGCCATTTTTATTATTCATGGCTTCAGCCTGTCAAAAATATCCAGCAGTGCTGAGGCTGTCATGCTGTGACGTTGAAACCGTGGTTATGTAACATTAAACATAATATATCTGGACTAGAAGAGCAAAAATATATTGACAAATGGTCTACTAATACTCATAAACATATACAATAGATTTAAAGAAATGCTCATTTTATTACAACTTGATTCTTAGTTTTGCAGCTTTTGGTCATTGTTTATACAAAAACTCCTTATAGTGATTATACATGTATATAGCAAAGGCCAACAAGCTGATTTGACTTTACAAGTTACAGTACAAAGTATCCTGCTTCAAGGGCCAGATCCTGTATTTACCTCTCTGAGCTCAAATCTGGAGCATACTTTAAGTCACACCTAAATCAGTGACAACCAGGCAGGAACTTCTGGCACCTTTTTAAAAGAAGTGTTGACTTGCTATAAACTAGTTTCACACACTCTTATCAAGGCCAGACCATAACTGAGTGCATAATCCCCAGCTATAATGAGTAAATTAATCAAATACGCTCTGGAGAGTAAACTGGCCGACTGAAACGTCTCAGGTTTTACATAAGACACCCTTGAATTTCACCATAGGAGACGATCAATAGTGTTCAGAAAATACTCCGAATGCTATTATCGCCGTGTGGATAATACAAAAGGTTATGAATAGAACTCTTTCTCTTTCTCAGAGATGATAGCAATTATACTATATCATGACCAAGGAGTGAGGCGAGAAAGTCGTTAACAAAAGATTCCCAGAATTAGTCTTTTACCTCTTTTCATATAAAAGCAACAATATGCCAAACCAGTAGCCCTCCATGTACTCTGAGGAGAAAAGGGTTTTATTATTAACAAGCCTAACCCCCTAGTGGGATTTGAAGCACAAGTTTAAACAGTAATTTTCTGTAAGAACGGGATTTGGATGAAATTCAACCTCACATATTTTGTTAAATAAAGGCACTAATGATGAACATGACATGAATGGATTTCAGCCATGTTTATTCTGCTGCTTTTGATCTCATGTAACCAGTCGCTCTTTCTTGTCCATTTATTGTATGAATTTGGTCCCCAACATTTTTTTATGCCGTCTTATCTTTTCTTAATTTATTTAACAAATCTTCCATTTATAGCCTTTCTGAAAGCACTCGTAAAACAATCCGTCATATGCAGCGCACGTAAACATTTCACTTTAACATGGACAATGGATCCATGCTGGAAGTGCTGCGGTTCTGATAAATGACAGAGAAAGCTGGCAGAGACCGGATGTCAAGGGAGCAAGCTATGATGAAGAAGTGCTTATTGTCCTGTAGAGAAACCTGGAAATTGGTGGCATTGTGGTCTGCTGGGGTTTGGGGATGGAGGTCCGGCACAATCTGAGTGACCAATTAGGTGAGGCTCTGGCAACAGGAAGCTGTTTCAGGACATTATGGCTGGCAGGAGGGGCCCAGAGGACAGCAGGAAGGGGATCATTACATGAAGAAATGGGCACTACAAGAGGCTGAGCTGGCTCACAAACAAAATGCTCTTCAACAGTGGGAGGAAGAGGAAGTGCAGTGAAAGGACACTCGGGCACAGCGCTTGTTGAAGAGGAAGGAAAAGGGTGAAGAAAGAGACGAAAGAGGAAGGGAGCATCAGTATGGGAGAAGAGTGTCATGTGATTATTGGTGATGAATGCTGAGGCTATTAGCTGCAATATGAGTGAGGTGCTTTGTGTGGAGGTTAAGCGAGGACGCGGCTGAGAGGAATTCAGCCTACAACAATATTATCGGGCCTGATGCCTAGCTTACCTATCACAGAACAAGCAGCTCCTCTCAGGCTGAACAGCACTATCAGCTGCCTGGGCCGAGCTCAGAGAGAACAGAGAGAGATAAAGTCAAAGGGAAACAGGTCTACAAGTCTTTTATCATAACCTCTGGTGAGATGATAAAAGTGTGCTTCCTGTGCAACTTCCACATTAAGAGACTGATCACAGTGAAGTCCAGACGTGTTGTTTATGAAGCAGGACTTCTAAAAGAAAGTCTTTCAATGTTTACCTCTGTGCTAAGTTTTCAATCTGAAGGTTGCCTATGCCCAAAGGTAAAACATATGTAGACTACAACTAAAAATGATGAAAGGCGGAGAAGAGAAAGAAGGGAGGACAGGGTATGATGAAAGGAGGTTTAAAAGGAAATGGGCGATCGAAATTAAAAGGGAGAGCGTGAGGAATAAAGGGCAGAATATCAAAAGACCAAAAAAAAGGGACAGCACTGGGAGAGAGAGACTGGAAAGCGAAAGATAACCAAACAAAAAAGCTGGGGGGAAAAAAAGTAACGAGGGTAGACTCGCTCCTCGGTGACGTCCCGAGGCATTGATGACAACACTGTGCTTTGGCTGGAGGTCAGAGAAAATAGGCCTAATTAAGGATTCCCTTTAAGATAAAAGCATAGCAGGACCAAAATGACAAAAGCACTGAAGCCACTGGTATGCATGCACGACACACACACACACACACACACACACACACACACACACACACACACACACACACACACACACACACACACACACACACACACACACACACACACACACACACACACACACACACACACACACACACACACACACACACACACACACACACACACACACACACACACACACACACACACACACACACACACACACACACACACTTTATCTCTAGAGCTCTCTCACACACATATTATACTAATTATTGATATCACTGCACAGCTGGCAGCGAGTCCAAATCAGTGTTTGCAGGCTTTGAACGATCAGAAAAAACAAGCCGAAAGCCAAACATGCATGTAATTGGCCAACGCAGTCATCCGTGTTACACTATGCATGTTTTCGTAAGCTCAAACACTGCCAAGAAAACCCCTTTTACAATTGTGTCAAGAATTCATATCATTTCTGACAGTGTGTGTGTGTGTGTGTGTGTGTGTGTGTGTGTGTGTGTGTGTGTGTGTGTGTGTGTGTGTGTGTGTGTGTGTGTGTGTGTGTGTGTGTGTGTGTGTGTGTGTGTGTGTGTGTGTGTCTGTGTGTCTGTGTGTCTGTGTGTGTCCGTGTGTGTCCTCCACACAGACAACCAGATGGTTTGATATACAGAGAGGCTTTGATGAAATCAGCTGTAGGCGAAAAAGAATAAATCTTACAAAAAGAGAGGAAGGGCAATCAAACACTTCAAACCAAAGGCAATAAGAAGAAGGGTTCGTGGCTCAGGCGTCTGACAACACATTGAACAGCATCTTCTTTTGGAAACATGGCTGAGTGGGCTGTTTTACTTTAGTGGTATCTATAAAACACAATATTGCTATTATTACAAGTAACTTTTTCCTTAAAAGTAAGGCTTGATGGACAAGTTGTTGTACATAATTAAGGCTACTGGTTAATTCTGGCCCTTTATAATCAGCTCATTCATTCACAAGTGATGTGAATGATATTTGATTGCAGCAGAGTGACATTTAAGAGAGCGATTTCCCATTTATATTCTGGTAGAAAGACCTGGCATGTGCATAACTGTAAAATGATGTAAAGGGAATTAGGCAGACTTATGTCTGACTCATATCACGGATAGCAGTTTTAAATTAAATTATCCAAATGTTATTTCACCCTCAGTCAAAATTAAGAACATGTACATGGGGATTTATTCAAATAAGTTAATTTTCTCTACGTACAACCTATAGTACGCTACAACATCAGACACATTGACAGTAGATCATCTTTCATTTTAATTACTGGCACTGTTAAATATATGTTATTAAATAAAAGTGCAGTAGTGTCTCTGCATCCACATGTTCTCTATGGAGAGCTTGGTTTCTCGTTTAATGTATTAGTAACTAAAACTGCTTTGCATTACACACAAATGTGTACTAATATCCAGTAAGAACCCATGGGCTATCGTGTGCTCTGTGCAGATAGGTACAACGCAATTTCTGTCAAAGAATGGTGCTGAAAAAATGCACTTTTTGTGTTTGGCATTTACATTGTTCTTGGAGGATTGTTCACTTTTATCTTCACAGGTACATTGAGGTGGTTGTTGTTGTTGTTGTTTTGCAGGCAAGCCGAATGCAAATCTTCCTGAAATGACACCGATGTGAAAGTGAAGAACTATGATTATATTCTAAATGTGCTCTGGTGGGTTTTTTTTCCCTCTGCTGTTAAACCCATTAGCCTTCATCAAACCATCATCTCCCTCACCTCATTAGTGCTTGACACACTTGTGTGCATTAGCGTTAGTGTTGTTTGAGAGCTGCCAAAGATAATGGCATTTTCTCTTAAATAAGCCCGAGTACAAAGCACAAAAGAGCAAGAAGGAGTGGGGGGAATGTGTTTGTCCCGCATTAGGAGAGCTCGGAGAGGAAAATAAATCCTCCTTCTCCTGCTCCACCAGAACATTTTGTCTTTTTTACTCTTCTCTCCTTCTATTGATCAGTTGAAAAGCAGAGAGAGGCTATTTGGAGTCTTCAAACGAACATCTTATGTTTCTAAAACCGCTTTTCTACACGGAAAGGTCGGATCAGGGTGAAGTGTGGGAGCAGTGGTCCACACGATGCTTCAAATCAGCAGGGGATGCAAGCTACAACAGAATGGAGCTTGATGCTTTAAATCTTCACTCGCGATTCTCAAAGGTGTTGGCATCCTCCCTTTTCTCTGCTGAGCTTTTTTACTCTCAAGACCGGTTTTTGTTTTCCGCTATGTACCATACAGAAAACTTCTTCAATCTCCAGGAGCACACTTTTCAACACTTCTGAAAAAAACATTTAAGTAAAAAAAAAAAGTAGATGTTTGGCTTTGTGATATTTGATATTTCTGTTGAGATAAACTTCTGCACCATTTCTCTATCTGTGACATTCTCATGCACAAATTAATTTCACACATGTTGAGTTTGATTATCTTTGATCAGGGAAATCTACAACTGTCTTATCTAAACATCAGAACCTGAAGCTATTCGCTCTAAAGACAAGAACATGTGAAAAGTGTGTCTATATTTCTGTTTGAACACACATGTCTACGAGCTCAGAGGGCGTTTGAACCGCTAGAGCTCATTCCCCAGATTAGGATCTCAGTTGGAAAACGGAACAAATACGCCCTTCAACTCAAAAGGGCCTACAAAAGACAGACACATGTCTCACACACACACACACACACACACACACACACACACACACACACACACACACACACACACACACACACACACACACACACACACACACACACACACACACACACACACACACACACACACACACACACACACACACACACACACACACACACACACACACACACACACACACACACACACACACACACACTGTAGAGCCCTCCTTTTCCTCATCAGCTTTCCCCAAACTTTTGTGATTTCTTCTTTTTCAGGTTTCCCATGTCCTCATCTCCTCTGATCAAAGATAACTGGTTATTATCCGAGATCCTGAATCCAATCACTCTCACTTCTCATTGTTGGCACTTTAATCTATTACATTTCTACTGAAGTCATTTCTACTGTATTCACCCACATCCCATTGTCTTTTTCCCCTCACTGCACACTTCTTCTGCTCCCTCAAAAACCGTTATACCTTTCTGTTGATCTCTTTTCAGCAATTCTTTGGTATTTCTTTGGCTGTTTTGATACACAGAGCAGGGAAGCCAATTGTGTAGGCTACCATGACACAAGAAGATGATGTCTCAGAAATCAAGTTTTAACAACATGGTGTTCGACTTTTGGTGTTGCTCTGATAAAATGCATTTTTACTCCATGTACAAAGAGATATTTGTATTAATATGTGCAGCAACTTGCAAAGAAATCATGTAGTTATGTGAAGGAAAAACGTATACAAATGTTGGGGACTTACATGCTTCCTGTTGCTGAGCTGCTGTCTGTGGGCAGAGAGCCGTTGGAGCGCTCCATCTGGGCCAACCTGAGAAAGAAACCCTCATCAGTGATGGAAACTTCAATTCATGAAAAACTAATCCATTTAAACACCGCCATCATCTCATCAAAATGCAGAACAGAGATGTCAACAAATGCAGATCTTAAGACCACAGAAAAATTCATGACCCAAGTTACGACCAAATAGAACTTTGTGTTCTACTATAACAGGTGCATAGCCATATTTTTATGTTTCCAAGTTTGTGTGTCTGTGGAGAAACGCTCATTTTTCTGGTCACATTCAGACGAAGCTGCCATGCCAATGAGGCCGGCTCCTCAGATGAAAGCGTGTATTCACTGAACTCTGTAGCAGAGAGGCAGCCGGGCCGCTCCGCAGATTAACAGCACGACCCACACACACACCACTTCAGGCTGAAATTGAACTGTGACCGAATATGCATGGAGGGAGATATTTAAAGTTATTATTTCACTGGTGAAACCTCATCATTGTGTGCATTTCACCGTGTAAATGTATAAGCTTATTATATTATATAAATTTAATTTAAATTCACCAGGCTCATCTGTGTCACTGCTGATAAAACAATGCTAGCAAAAATGCTGAGCCAAGGTTAATGGTGTGTGACCAATGAAAGGTTACAGGCCAGACGGAGCAGCCCTGCATCAGAAAAGCCTTCATAATGAAAGCTTTTTGACACAAGTAACCCTGGTTCACTTTAGAAAGGAGAAGCTTTGGACTGATTAGAAATGCATTCAAGGGGCAAGATGGGATATGTGACACTTTAGGGTTTTAACAATCTGGCTTATCTTTATATTAAACATGACAGGCTCTCAATCTCAGTGCAGCAGAACATTAGTTTGGTGATGTTGGTGATTATTGGCCGCAGATCCCCCACTGTGCACATCAAGTAGGATAGTTTTCAGTGGATGACTGAAAACAGCCATCAGGCTGGGATTTAATGTGAGCGATCACCACATAATAAATAGCGGATACACAATGTTCAAAAGTGTAATTTTGTAACCCTTAGCAATAACAAGACTGAAATATAATGTTACTTATGCTACAAAAGCATACTTCCACTGCATATAGTCTTATCTAGACTAACTCGTTTTTGCATCATAGGTACAGACTGATGGAAAGTGCTTCTTGGAAGAAAGTCTTTTTAAAAAGCATAACAAAAACTTGCCATTTGAAAGTTGGTGTCTCACTCTATAATGAGGCTTTTTTAAATATGCAACATTTAAAAGCAGTTAAAAAGTCTTTATGTGTGTGCGGTGCGGCGTCTGAGATGATGAGATAATGATTTGGGGAATGCGATGCGTACCTGCTGGCATACTGCTCTATCCTGGAGTGCGTGTCATCATGAGAGAGCTGGGGTGACTGGGACAGCCTGGAAATGGATGAGGTAATGGAGATGAATGAGATTCTGCATGCCCACACAACCTCATTAACACACTGAGATTTACAGGCACATGCACACGCCTGCTCACACACGCAACCGTAATGGCCCTTCACAACATCACCTAGAAAATAAATCAGATGATCCTAAAGAGAGAAATATGGGGGGGAAGGGTGATCTGCACAGCGGTTGGATGGGTTTGACAGCCCCTGCAGGGAAGAGCAACCGAATGCTAGTTGGGTGCTTTAAAGAGGAGAAGAAGGTGACGCTGAGGAGACAGTGGGTGAGTTTTTTGGATGCATGTTCAGCCAGTGGATCAGGCAGGCAGGTGGGAAACATGCAATTCAGTCATGGCTTTTTAGGAGTGAGGACTTAGGATGTGCGTGAGGAGAGAAGGGATTGAAGGAGGTGTTGTTAAAAGGCATTCCAGTCTGGAGACGAAGGTGTTGTCGTGGTGGCGTAGATACTTACTCGTACTGCTCAGGACACATGCTGATGAGGGTGACGGGACTGTAAGAGAATCGGAGGGAAGGGGGGAGGGAGGTCAAGTACCACAAATCGTCTCAGGGTCAAAAACACAGCAGGTAGAGGAAGACAAGGAAGGAAATGTCTGTCCAACAGCTGAGTGGCTGCACTAAGCACAAAGGGAAGGCACTTAAAACAGTCACCAATACATACACTGCATGTGGTTGTTATTATCCTCTGTGACATTATCTAAACATGCATCAGAAAACACTTGTGGTACAGGAACTGTGCAGTTGTCTCAGTTTTGAAAGGGTCAAAATGGGCAAATGAAACTGTCAGCACTAATATACCCAGATGATGTGTACGGAAGCTCAAAGAGAAAGGGGTGATTATGTCAGATGATGTCTCAGCTGTCACACATTTAATTTAAATGTTTAATTTTACAATTCCTTCAGCATAAAGAATAGTATGCCCTCAATTCATTCCCTTTCTACATTTATTTCCAGCCAGATTAACTGAAAAAGTAAGCCAGTAAAAAGATATACAGAACCTATGTTGTTGTTAATCTGCTACTCAGTACATTATGATTTAAAATGATGCATTTGGTCCATAAGAACACAGCAAATGAAGCTGCTGTTAATTAAGGATTTTGGATAGAAAATGCGACAAACCTGAATGCCTGGGGCATGCGTCTTGATTTATTTTGATTCTTTTAATGTTTCAGTTTTTTAGTCCGTGATAATTGCAGCTATTTTTATAACTGCTGTACATAAATTGTTGTTTGTAAGCAATTGGGACACCCTCTTATCTCAACAATACAAAGAAATGTGTTATTTTCACGGAGGAGGCTCGTGAAAAAGTTGAGGTTGAAATTAAATTGCCTTGCTTTTGTTCTCAAATGAAGGCAGGATATTTAGAGGGAGACGTGCGGCTTTGTGGTTGTGTTTCTCACAGCGGGGCATCTAGGGTAGTCACACTTCTGTAGCTGCGAGAAGATTTCTAAATGCAGCAGGGGATTGAGACGGAAAAGACAAAAAGAGAGAAACGGTGGGAGACAAGAAATCGGGGTCGGCAGGGAGACTGAGCTTACTATACATAGCCCATGGTGCAACATTTGTGATGCTCCCCCCCCGTCTCTGCTAATGTTTTATGAGAGTGATGTAAGTTGTCACCATTGCCAAAAAAAGGATAGCTTTGTAAGGTTTAGAGACAGTTTTCCTCTCATCAAAATGCGTCTGACTGACATAGAATGACCTAACTTTAACCTCCAGACGGATGCACTTAAAAAGGATCAAGTTTGTCGTGAAGACAGAAAAGGAGAGAGGGAGATGACATTTGAAATGAAGCATGAGAGAGAAAAAAGGTTGAAATTAAGGGGACTTAAGGAGGGGGAGGAATCACAGCAGTGGAGACCTTGGGAGTATTTGGGGCTTGACAAATGTGGCTGCTGTAAAATGCACATTTCACTGGTATTGTGTTAAAAGTCAGGCTGAGCTGTGGTAGAAAAACACGTCTTCTTCTCATAAGATCACCATCAGCCAATCTATTATGAATATCATCATTTCATTGGCTTGATCAAAACACTACTTTCTAGTGAGAATCTGAGTTTTAAAAAAAAATAGTCTCTGCATTTATATTTGACCTAACACAGGGTGAGCTTAAAGTGAACACTTCTAACATTTTAACAAAGCCTTTAAAATAAAAGTAAATGTCTTACCAGTAGAGTGAATGTGGAGTCTGGGCTTAACTAATGCACACAACTAAAAGATCTCATTTGCTACCAGACATACGCTTTGGACCGCTTTGCTGCTCATTAGCTCCTTAATGGGATAGGATTGTGTTATTATCTGACTTCGGTGAATCCGAACTATCCCTTTAAAACACCAACATCCACAACACAAGCAAACTAACTTATCAAGGCAGTGGTGGAACAGCAACTTCAAGGTAGATGTGCTGTTTTATCAATGAGGTCGGATTAGCTTTTAAGAGAATCAATAACTACAGATAAAAACAGCTTCAGGTCTCAGCCGGAACAGACTGTCTGACGGCAAAAAAAGCAGTAAAATATATATATTCTCAATATAGCATTTATATAGGCTCCATAGTATTTATGCAGCTCTGTCCGCAAGCATCTTTCGTGCTGTAACTTTATTTTTCGACCGCCATCTATACACTGACTATTGATAATCACTCCCCTTTAGTATCCAAAGCAACCATTAAGCACTTGAAACTGCCCAAAGAGCTTATTCATGTTATGGTCTCGTAATGTATTTGTGAAAATCGTGCAGTCTGTGTTTCACTGGGTTTCAGAGGTTTTTTTTGTTGGTGAATGTCCTGAGATCTTTCTAAAGAATCAATTGAGTCTATCATGCTGTGGTAGTCACTCTGTCACAGTTTGTGCTGCTTCCTCTGTTCTCCTTGTCCTCTATTTTCCTGTCAGGGATAAAGACCTTCTGACTACCTGTCCATCAGAAAGACAGCTAGAGGGCTGGTAAGACAAATGTGTGTGTGTGTGTGTTTGTGTGTGTGTGTGTGTGTGTGTGTGTGTGTGTGTGTGTGTGTGTGTGTGTGTGTGTGTGTGTGTGTGTGTGTGTGTGTGTGTGTGTGTGTGTGTGTGTGTGTGTGTGTGTGTGTGTGTGTGTGTGTGTGTGTGTGATGTGTTGCCTGCTGTACACACATTGACCCACCATTACTACCACAATGTACAAAGACATCCAGCTTGAGACAATGCTCTCTATTAGTGGTTCATTTAAAAACAAAAAAGATTGTGCAAAATGCATTTTACCCTCCAGAAACCTAATAAAAAACCTAATAAAAAACGTATTTACTTGAGTTTCACGAAAAATGAAAACTGGATGCTGAAAAAAAAAAAAAAGATTTAGCCAATCATTTTTTAAATCCACCATCACCAATTTGCCTCTGCAGCAGAGACTCGTGTATTGTATCAGGTTGTGTAAGGTAACGAGCAAGGACCAACACTGAGTGGGAAACCATTAGACTTTTATCCATGTATTTTTCCTTAATGTTTATTTTATTAGCTTTTCTTTTTTAATGCTTAATGTCTTTCATTTATTTTTTGTAAAGCACTTTGAATTACCCTGCGTCGAAAAGTGCTATATAAATAAACTTGCCTTGCCTTGCCTTGCCTAGAAGGGTTCTTTCACATTATCAAACATAGCTGTGACAAATCAAAAATCCTTTCTGCCGTGAAATGAAGCAAGGATACAAGTGGGAGGTGAGAGAGTAGGTGGTGTTCTGCTCTCAAGGTGGAAAGCAGAGTGGGAGGAATTAAAAAATAAGAATGCAAAGCAGAGAGACTGAGTAAGTGCATTAGGGAGGCCAATTATACAGCAGACTGTGTAACTTCCCTTCTGCTGCTACTTCTTAAAAGTTCACTTTATCAAGACAACCAATGGAGCGACATATGGTTTTCCTAAAACAGTGTTTAAAATGATCCACAGCAAGGGATTACTTTCCATCTTTAAGCATGATCTTCAGGATGACGTAAGTAGTATTAAATGCACTGATTTTTCAGATGTATATAAGACACAAATATGCACACTATTTTATATTTAGAAGTTGAAACATTGGGAGAAATCATATGTATTTACAACATACTGTACACAGCAGCAACTGTAATGATGTGTGTGATTCCTCTTTTTATGCCGTGTTCCAATTACAGAAAAAATCTATTTCAATTTAGATCACAGTATTCATTTAATGACACCGAGATGGAAAACGTCACTTAAGTGTGATAATAAGGGTTTATAATAAATGTGCCATGCAGAGCATTATCAGAGATTTCAGCCACATCTTATTGACGATATTGCACTTCAGGATTATTGTTACAAAGCTGTTAATAGTGGACTTCAGCCTGTGGCGTCATGTGGATAGCCCACAGTCAACAGGAGAGACCTGCTACACAGTAAGAGAGATGAGAATTTGATGACCCCGATGAAAAAGTCTTCAATTTCTTTAAATCTCCCATCTCTTATAACAGATTTTGAAAAGATCCTTGCTTTCGCCACAATTCTTCCACATTTTGGAGGCATTTATCAGACAGGCATCTCTGCAGGAGTCATTGTTCAAAGAGGAAGGAAAGTGAGAGTGGAGCAAGGTGGCAGGTGGGAGTGGGGGCAGCTAAGGATGGGAGGGATGAAAGAGGAGGTGCAATCCAGGTGGGCGTGTGCAACTGGATGTCGGGGAGAATCTATTGCAAGGGTTCAGGTGAGTCATTACCAAACATCTTTTAGTTTCTGGTGCGCACAAGATGCAAAACGACATTGTTCAAAAGTAATAGAGCCTGAGCGAGAAATGTCCGACAGGCAGAAGAGAAGGAGAGAGATTGATGGATAAAATGAGGAATAAAAAAGAGTGACTGTCTCGGAGCACGAGGGGCAGGCGGGCCGGTATTCGAAAGGGCAACAACTCAGGCTGCGGCCACACGAGGACGAAAACGGCTAAACGCATAGGATTAACGCAATCGCAAACAAGCTTCCGTCCACACGCAATAGTTATCTGGATAGTGTCTGCCCACACGAGACCGCTCCGTTTAGCTCCAACCGCTGGAGAAGCTGCAGTACATATGCAGGAGCCTGTATGTGGCGCTGTAACTTCCTCCACAAAAGCAGCGAATAAGCATGGTTGTCATGGTTGCCCTTCTGTTTATTCTCCGCGGTGAGGGCCGAGGGAACCGGGCAGAGTTTTTCGCCAGTCAACGTGTATTAAAGTTTAAATCTTCCGGACAAAATTATAAAAGTGCCGGTCAAAGGTCTTCTTTGTTATTTATTGAGCTTTAAACAAATGAATAACGACTCTATATAATATAATGATAAAATACACGGAGCCTCTCTTTTTCCTCCCTCTCTTCGGACAGCGTCAGTGTCTCATGCAGCAGCTGATCCAGTAATGAGTGACCCGGCCGACAGTAAAAATAAACATATTTATAACTAGTTTAGGGAGTTTGAGAGGTAATTAAAATAGCTAAGGGTGATGAATGATCTGACTTGAAGTGTGTGTTTTGCTGATGGAGGATCTGCTGTAGATGTTGCACAAACAACTGTAGCATGGTCAATAGCGTCCGGAGCACGATAGCAACTCTGCGATCCGCCATTGTTGTTGTTGGCGAAACACTTCAGCACTGGCGCGGGGTAAGCGGAGGTGAGCAGAAGAGGTGGGGAGAGGCGGGGCTATTGCGCAATCACTATCAGTGATCTGAAAATGTTCGGATAGGGTGCACACACGGAGCCGTTTGACCCCCCAGAGAGTTGCGTATGCCGTTCTATCCACCTTGGGACCCGTTATCGTTTCCTCAGTCGTTTAGTGCCATATTCGGTCGTCCTCGTGTGGCCGAATGGTCTATATGACACTAAACAGTAATGCAAACGGCCGTTTTTGTCCTCGTGTGGCTGGGGCCTCAGACACACACTCCGAAGGGGAGGACGAGCAGCCCACCGGGGGCGCCTGCATAATGTGAGCCGAGTTAAACGGCCCTCCAGGGGGATTTACGGCTGGCAGGAGCAGGGGCATAAATCAGACGTAGTCACCGGGCCAGGTGCTGCAGACAGAAGATCTACAGTACAGTACAGCCGCGACGCCTGGTAATGACTGGACCGACAGGTAAATAAACACATGAACTGAGAGGGAAATTAACGCTCCCAACACACTGGAGCGCATGTGTGGATATTTATGACAGAGATTTGACTGTTAGATACATTTAAAAGGAGCTCTCCAGGAATGTTACATATTAAAAGTCAATCAAGGGGGGTATGATGTGTTGTGTGGCCCTAGGGAAGTTTCTTCAAGTCAGAGAAAATTAATAATTTAGATTTTATTACTCAAGTAATCGGCTCTAAGATTTAGACGTGGTCAACATAAAAAATCCTGATCTACAAGCTGGGAGCAGGGAGCTGAGAAACTTTAGAGCCGTTCTGACCTGAGCAGTTATAATGGAGTTAATAAAGCCGCCATAAAGCGGTTTCAGAGCATTTGTCAGGATACCTCAGACTCATCAGCAATCATTTTGAACATTCGTATTTGAATCTGTCTCTCCTTTGTCCCTGAATGATACTGATGTGTAATTCTAAATCACTGAAGTAATAATTAAGAACACAGTTAGAGCATTTTGTCACAATCAGCCCTGCTTTTAAAGACGCGTAAAAGTAAAATAATCTATTTTCCAAGTTATAATTCCTTCTCTGTATTGTTAAATGTTCAGTCATCTTTTTTGTTGCCAAAAATATGTCATGGGTAAGTACTGTAAGAGCTCTATTGTCCCACGGTTTAAGCTCATATATTTTTTACGGTATTGATTTATATCCCTTTTGTTACTAAAGACTTTACTTTAGACATTACTGAAGACAACATCTCTTTAACTTGGGATTGAAGTGACTTTACAAACGCTGAAAGGTATGTGATGCATGATTGAGATGAGGGTGGATTCTGTTTCAGTCAGTCAACCTGTATATAAAAAGTCTTATTGTACTTGAGCCAATCTGATCTGAGCTCTGTTCTGTTTAATTTAGACACTCAAGTGTTACTCACGTTTCCATGTTGTCGCCCTCTAGAACTGTCTGCACTGGAAGGTAACCCAGCCGTGGATGTTTGGCAAAGTACTTCTTCGAGCGGAATTTGTTCTTCAGCACTTTGGTGAAATCACGCATGTCCTCACCCGATGTCGTCTGCAGAAGGAGTGACACAGAGAGAGACAGACAGAGATTGTATGTTATTTATTGCCATTTGTGAGCCATGTCTGTGCATTTCCACTGCCTCTTGTGCAGACATCAGCAGCATATGCATTTGTGTGAAATAGAACCTGTTCTGTTAATTAGATACTTAGCAAAGGTGTTCTTCCTGCAGAAGCGGTTTCTGCTTTGCAAGCAAACAAAAAATTACCACAACAGTGTGCCCGGAGGGGGGGAAATCCCTTAGCAGAGGATTCAGACAACCACCACTGAACATGCCACAAATTAATATTACTCCAACAGTTGACAGATGCGTAAATAAACATACAATTGAGTTCACTTGGCTTAGTGACTAATCCGTGCCATGTTGTGTTTCGTGTGAGCACACTAAAGGCAATTATAGAACAATTATACTAAAGCTGGGAGAGAATTTGTGTGCGTCATAGTGTAATTGTCTTTACATAAGCTCCTTCATGTGGTTTAATAGACACTTTTTTTATCCTTTTAAGATGAGTTTTTTTGCCTTAAAAAAATAATAGGTAAAAGAGAGAAATGAAGACCCCAGCTTTAATCAAATTGGAGATGTTGACATTACAGCGTGTGCGTCACCAGGACGCTCCCTGACAGAGTGTGACAGCAAAAGCCCATCAGACACAGTGGAATCCAAACAACATCTCCACTTAGGAAAGGAAAAAAACACTTAAATTACAGCAATCAATACAGCAGCCCACCACATTCTGCTTCTTCAATATCACAGAGAAATCCCATTAGAGCTATGAAAATGCGACACACATAAAAATAAAAACCTAATAAAAAAAAAGCAATATTGTGGCCATAAAGTAGACAGCACGACAAAGATGTGAGAACAAATCTTATTAAATGACCGCACTGAGGATCACTAAAGTCACTATCAGTCTTTAACTCTGCAAAATCAGTTTTTTGTAGAGTCATTATTCAATACGGGATTGAACATATAAAACTGCAACCAATTTGATTTGAGAATGGGGGGGAAGGGTAAATACAATTATATACGATTCTGATCTTTTTAGACGAAAGAGAGAGAAACAGGAGTGTCTAATAAAGTTGAGATGAACTCAAGGATTCAAATGTTGTTCCAGTTATATTTGATTTTCCTCTCGCTGGTATTGCACATTTGGATCTTGACTAAACCAAACAGGTTAGAACTGCTGTTTTGGAGTATTTTCCTGTAGAATACTTTGCAGGTAAATACGCTCCTCTAACTTGGATATGCAGTGCTTATTAAGTGACATTACAACTATTCAGCAGAAATCAAGTGGAAGCTTTTCAAGGTTTTAGGATTTTATAGCTATTCCAGTATTGATCTCACTTGACTGTATGCTCAAGGGCATTGTTCAAACAGAACATAAGCTTTGGCACCTGTCTAACGTGTTTGGCAACTGCAAAGCAAGCTGTCCTCAACCATTTGCTAGTATTTGGCGCCATTCATTGATCCCTTTATCCTTGTTTGTGCTGAAAAGCCTGCGGACAGTACGCTGCTGTCAGAGCCACTCTTCAAAGTAGTGATGGTGGCACGTTTGGATTGCTTTCTGGCAGACGCAGAGCATACCTTTAAAGTTGCCTTGTCACAGACAATCTGCAAATGATCTGAGTGATCACTGTGTTGTAGCCACAATTAGGGACACTAAGGTCCAAAAGGTTAAACCTCGCATTATCATTAAGAGAGACACAAAACATTTTGTGGAGCAGGGTTTTGTGCATGATCTGTTTGATTTTGATTGGGGTAAAATCGATCTGTGTGCTGATGTAGAAACCGCATGGTCTTATTTTTATCTTGGTTTTATGGAGATCCTTGATAGACATGCACCCCTGCGTACATTTAGAGTAAATGGACGAGACAATCCTTGGTTTTCTGCTAATCTGTCCAGTCTCCTTCATGAGAGAAACAAGGCCTGGGCAAAGGCTAGGAAATCAGGCTCAGAGGTAGAATGGCTGCGTTTTAGGCAGCTAAGAAATAGATTCACTTCACATGTCAAAAGTGCTAAATCTAAGTATTATCTGTCAGTAACCACAAAGAATCGGAATAATCCTGGAAAATTTTGGAAATCCATTAAATCGTTATCCACCGGCGATATCCGTAATGAGCTACCTCCGTGCATTACCACAGCATCTGGCTCTATATCGGACAGGGCTACTATGCTAAATTGTTTTAATGAGCATTTTGTCTCCTGTGGTTCTCTATTTGATTCTGTCACTAACTCTGCTTCTGTGAACACTACAGTATGTGACTCTGAAGAACGTGTGTTGGAAAACCCTTTTAGTTTTACCCCTTTTACTGTTGATGTTGTTCGTGACAACGTAGATCCTTTCTTTTTAAAGATAGCTGCAGACTTTATTGCTCCACCTCTTACTTCTCTTTTTAACCTCTCCCTCAGCACTAACACAATTCCAAAATTGTGGAAGTCAGCATATGTCCTGCCTTTGCTAAAAGGAGGGGAGGCCATCCATCCATCCATCTTCTCCCGCTTATCCGTGGTCGGGTCGCGGGGGTAGCAGTTCCAGCAGAGAGCCCCAAACTTTCTTTTCCCTGGCGACATCAACCAGCTCTGACTGGGGGATCCCAAGGCGCTCCCAGGCCAGCGAAGAGATATAATCCCTCCACCTGGTCCTAGGTCTACCCCTTGGTCTCTTCCCAGCTGGACGTGCCTGGAACACCTCCCTAGGGAGGCGCCCAGGTGGCATCCTAACTAGGTGCCCGAACCACCTCAACTGGCTTCTTTCGACGCGAAGGAGGAGCGGCTCAACTCCGAGTGCCTCCCTGATGACCGAACTTCTCACCTTATCTCTAAGGGAGACACCAGCCACCCGGCGGAGGAAACCCATCTCGGCCGCTTGTATCCGCGATCTCGTTCTTTCGGTCATGACCCATCCTTCATGACCATAGGTGAGGGTAGGAACGAAAATGGCCCGGTAGACAGAGAGCTTTGCCTTCTGGCTCAGCTCCCTTTTCGTCACAACGGTGCGGTAAAGCGACTGCAATACCGCTCCCGCTGCTCCGATTCTCCGGCCCATCTCACGCTCCATTGTTCCCTCACTCGAGAACAAGACCCCGAGATACTTGAACTCCTTACCTGGGGTAAGGACTCATTCCCTACTTGGAGTGGACAGTCCATCGGTTTCCTGCTGAGAACCATGGCCTTAGATTTGGAGGTGCTGATCCTCATCCCAGCCGCTTCACACTCGGTTGCGAACCGATCCAGTGAGTGCTGAAGGTCGCAGACCGATGAAGCCATCAGAACCACATCATCTGCAAAAAGCAGTGGTGCAATCCTTAGTCCACCGAACTGCAGACCCCCCCCCCCCCACGACTACGCCTCGAAATCCGATCCATGTATATTACAAACAGGATTGGTGACAAAGCGCAGCCCTGGCGGAGGCCAACCCTCACCGGAAATGGGTCCGACTTACTGCCGAGGACCCGGACACAGCTCTCGCTTTGGGAGTACAGAGATTGGATGGCCCTGAGTAGAGACCCCCTCACCCCATACTCCCGCAACACCTCCCACAGTAACTCCCTGGGAACCCGGTCATACGCCTTCTCCAAGTCAACAAAACACATGTAGACCGGATAAGCGTACTCCCAGGCCCCCTCCAGGATCCTTGCGAGAGTAAAAAGCTGATCCGTCGTTCCACGACCAGGACGGAATCCGCATTGTTCCTCCTCAATCTGAGGTTCGACAATCGGCCTGACCCTCCTTTCGAGTACCTTAGAGTAAACTTTCCCGGGGAGGCTGAGTAGTGTGATGCCTCTGTAATTGGCACACACCCTCTGATCTCACCTTCTGAAGGCCACCTTATTAAATAACTATAGGCCAATCTCTAAGTTGTCAGTTCTGGCTAAGGTTCTTGAACGCTTAGTGAGTGAACAGGTAAAGGTGTTTAATGTACAAATGACATCCTGTCTAAACATCAGTCAGGCTTCAGAAAGCAACACAGCACCATCACTGTCACAATGAAAGTGGTGAATGATGTGGCGAGTATCTTAGATAATAAGCAGAGTTGTGCAGCTCTATTTATTGACGTTTCAAAAGCGTTTGACACCGTCGATCCTCACATTTTAAAACAGAGGCTAGCCAGTATAGGCATGTCCAGCCATGCAGTGGGGTGGTTTGTAAACTACCTCTCTAAAAGGTCCCAATGTGTTCATTTTGATGGGCTGTCTTCTGAGTGGTTGAACATTTCAAATGGTGTTCCCCAAGGTTCTGTTTTAGGTCCACTTTTATTCTCCATCTACATCTACAGTTTAGGCGAAAATGTGGATGAAGCTACTTTACATTTCTATGCGGACGATACCGTGATATACTGTGCAGGTCCCTCCATTAAGGAGGCTGGTGTTAAATTACAGGCTGTTTTTAACACTATTCAGACTCAGCTCTCTGAACTAAAGCTTCTTTTAAATGTTGAGAAAACCAAGGTAATGCTCTTTTCTAAAGCTAAAAAGACACCAGAGCCTGTTTTAGATATTGTAACTACACAAGGAATAAAACTTGAAGTGGTTACCTGTTACAAATACCTTGGTATCTGGCTTGATGATTGTCTCACTTTTAAACTTCATGTCAATAACCTGCTTAAAAAGCTGAGGGTTAGGCTAGGGTTCTTCCACAGGAACAAGTCCTGTTTCTCGCTTGAGGCCAGGAAAAGGCTAGTCACTGTGACCTTTTTACCTGTGCTGGACTATGGTGATTTGATGTATATCATATATGAATGCACCTGCCAATTGCCTGGTCAAGTCAGATGCTGCGTATCACAGTGCCTTAAGATTTGTGACAAACTGTAAAGCATTAACCCATCACTGTACCCTGTATGCAAGGGCTGGTTTGCTTTCACTAACTGTACGGAGGCTCAGTCACTGGTACATTTTTATATACAAAGCCATGTTAGGGAAACTTCCATCTTATATCTGCTCCCTGATCTCACGGAAAATTGTAAGTGGCTACTCCCTGAGATCGAATGCTGTGGTTTTATTAAATGTGCCAACTGCTAGGACTGTCTTAGGGAAGACAGCTTTTAGATGCGCAGCTCCGCTGTCTTGGAATAGTCTGCAAATTAAATGGAAACTGAACAATCTGGTGCCACTAAATGTTTTTAAAGCTCGGTTGGATGCTAGTCAATCGGAAGCTATTGGTACCTGTTTATGTGGATAATTATGTAAATGATGCTGTATGATGTCCTTTTGTTGTTCTATTTATGTTTTTATGTTTCATGTGGAACTACTTGAGCAGGTCTCCCTTGAAAAAGAGATCAATGATCTCAATGAGATTTATCTGTATAAATAAAGGTTTGAAATTAAATGAAAGGCTGATCAGTTGAATTATTAAATTACTCAGTGCTTAAAATCTTTTGTCTTTTTAGTGTGTCACAGGACTGTTTACAGCTTCCAGGCAGCTGTGACTCACAAGCCTCTCTTTTCTGCTATACTGATTATTGTCTCTCTGGTGTTGTTTATCTTTATTTTTTATTTTGATAACACCAAATAAAATAATCATGCAACAGACCTTACTTTATCATAAAATAAGGGGGGCAAAAAGAAAAAATCATGAATTAAATGTGAGGACATATTCCTTTAACCAATTCGTAAGGATGAGGTCAACTTTGTGACAGACTGGGGTACCATATGAACACAGAGTATTGTTTATGCGCCGTCATATCTGTTTGTTAAGCATGGACTTTATGTTCATGACCTCATCTAATCAAAATCTTATTTGCTAAGCTATGCACGTTTAACGGCCATCTCTAAAAGAGAGTCTAATAATGCCCTTGTTGTGCTTTCATTATTTATACTATACTAATAATGTATGAAGACTTAATCAATTGGCCAGGCCACAGAAAAGGTGGCGTGGCCCAACACAATGAGATAGAGGGGTATTTTGAACCCTCTTTAAATTTACCGTTTTGTCCATCCTTTATGGTAAAACTCCAGACTCCTGAGTGATTGATGCAACCTAAAGTGAAAGTGGACATATCATGCTAGATTTGAAAAATATATTGTAGGGCCATACCTATACAGAACATGTCTGTGCAGTTTTTTTTTCAATATACCAAACCGATCACCCATTGTAGCCATGCCTCACACTGCTCACACCTCGCTTTTGCAGCCCTGTTAGAGAAACGCGGATCTTGGGTCCTTAGCTTGAAAAAAATAAAGAAGAGGAGGCGGAGCTAATGCCTGATCAGAATTCTACCGGAGATAAAGTTAAATTCGGTGTGATAAAACTCCATCCTGTTTAAACCACGTTAAGGATTATTTCTGAAACAGCATGGAGCTCAAATGCTTTTTCTCTTGCAGGTTTATCACAAGGTGAGTTCCTTTTTTTATTTCCTGCGTTTTAAACACTGTGCTCTTCAGTACAGGTTAGCTCTGAGTGTTACGGCCCGTCCACACAGCGGCGTGCGTTGACGCTTCCCCATTCACTTTGAATGCGGTGACGTCACTTTTAGCCGAAATGCATCGTGGGAAGCGACGTGGAGCGTAGCTGGCGTGTCTCGCTGCAAACTTGAGCAATGTTCAACTTTTGACGCCTCGGCGAGGCGTCAGCCAATCGAATCATATGCCAGTACAAGCTCTAGCCAATCAAACCGCTGCTTGTGTGTCAGGGGCGGGAGATTCATGTGATTGGTTGTTGGTCGAGTGTCAGACACGCCCGCCGGCAAGCGTCAACGCACGCCGCTGTGTGGACGGGCCGTTAGAGATGCTTGCTAATGTAAACAAAGACGTCCAAAACACGTCAGGCATTGTTTCTGATAGCAACTTTCTGTGGGTCTGCCGGCGTCATAGCGGATGTAAATCTGTATCCGCTCGTTGTACCCCTGTTTTTAAAAGATTTGGGTACGGAGGAAAAGAGAGAAGGTTTTATTTTCTGACGCTGTGTGAGTTCCCCGACGCACCGGGGACACATATGTATGTATAAAAGACATCACAAAGTGCATTTTGCATGATAGGTCCCCTTTAAGTAATACGTTTAAACCAACATTTGACAAGACTGAACTGCTTTTCCTTCCGGGAAAAGATTGTCCCACTCTTGACCTGACTATCAACATCGGCACCTCTGTTGTTTCCCCGACCCAGACTGCAAGGAATCTGGGTGTGACCCTAGATAACAAACTGATAGCAACCCGTTGCTGCAGATACACGCTTTACAACATCAGGAGGATACGTCCCCAGCTGACCCAGAAAGCGACGCAGCTTCTGGTCCACTGCAACTCCCTCCTGGCTGGTCTACCTGCATGTGCCATCCGACCTCTGCAGCTCATCCAGAATGCAGCGGCTCGTCTGGTCTTCAACCTTCCTACATTTTCCCACACCACGCCGCTCCTCCGCTCCCTCCACTGGCTTCCGGTAACTGCTAGAATCCACTTCAAGACACTGGTACTTGCGTACCATGCTGCGAACGGATCTGGCCCTTCCTACATCCAGGACATGGTTAAACTGTACACCCCAGCATGTGCACTACGCTCTGCATCAGCCAAACGACTCGCTGCACCCTCGCTGCGAGGGGGACCCAAGTTCCCATCAGCAAAAACACGTGGGTTTGCTATCCTGGCTCCAAAATGGTGGAATGAGCTCCCTATTGACATCAGGACAGTTGAAAGCCTGCACATCTTCCGGCACAGACTGAAAACTAATCTCTTTCGACTCCACCTCGAGCGATAGAATGACTAACAAAGAACTGCTAACAGAGCACTTATATACTAATAAAGGACTGGCTTATCTATAGCTAGTTGAGTAGCACTTGAAATGCTTGGCTCTATGAAACCTGATGTACTTATATGATTCTGTTTTCTTCAAGGTTGTGTCTTCCTGGTCGAATGTACTTATTGTAAGTCGCTTTGGATAAAAGCGTCAGCTAAATACAATGTAATGTAACATTTTAAGTCTTTGTTGTTGCAGCCTACTGTAGCTGAATATAAAAAAGTGTTTTCAAAGTCGTGGCCGGCAGCTGCTGGGCTTCTTTACTCAGGGAAGAATGATCACCACTCCTTCCAGCTACTCTCCCAGAGTCAATATCTATCCCATTTGCAAAATTGAAAAAGCAAATTAAAAGACAGAAATGAAAAAAACGTCTCCACTCGAGTCACTCAAAGTTAGACGTTAAGCAACATTGAAATGAGTTGGCCCACAAGTGTGCAATCCTCATTGAGAAGAAGGGCAATGTTCAATTTCCCCAAGCTCTCGCCCTTCTAATATTCTTCTCTCTGTGTAGTAGTAAAGTGAAATATTGCTTTCTGGCAGTGATTCTAAGAAGACCTCCGAGAGCCACGAACATTTTACCATTTGTTCATGAAAATTCAAATTGGGCCAGGGGTCTGTCGGGAGGCTTGATTGTGGAACAAGTTGCAGAAATCAACTGCGAGGAAAGTAGGACGTAGTGGCAGGAGTAATGTCAACCCGCCTTAATCACAGTGTGGCGGCTCAATACCCAGTTACATTTGAGTCGCTGAGAGGCTAAACTTGGCTTTAAACTGTGACGCGTTTTCGAAAAGAAAGTCCATGTAGAAGCAATATAGTTGTAAGGATATTTAATAAACAAAATCAAAACATAGTAACTATGGACAAAACGGTCAACAGAAAAAATGACAGCACAAGCTCACCCTCTGTCATGTGCACTCGACATCAAACAGGTAACTTATAAACCAAACCATACCCATGTGACAATTACCGGAAGTGCTCAACAAGCAAATAAAGGTGACGTAAATAATAATGATAATACAAATAATGAACTTGAGCTAAGTAGTGTTTTGGCACCTACACACAGTGAGGGAATAAAAATGTCTTGCAGAACTTTAAATGAAACGCTTCAACAAAAACTCTAGAAGGCTAAATGGTTCTGAGTTCTGGGGAGAATGACTCAATCGTATTGGATTTCACTACCTCAAGCTTTCGGTTGCATTTACCTGTCGACTGCTATGTTTTGGAGCGTTGTGGGTCAGGTACTTGTATAACGCTTAAATACTAACAGAGTAGTCCAGTTTAAGATGTATGAGTTTTAAGACTCATCAGACTCCCAAAATGCTACAAGATATAACGGGTGTAGAGACGACAAAAAGGTAGAGATAGTTTTTTTAATCTTTCCTGCAATTATTGGCTATTAAATGGTACAAATACTGCTTTCATGCTACAAAATAATGTTCTAGGAAGAAGCACTTGACCATGCATTGTCACAGTATGAAAGTCTTCTAAAAGGAGTTTTTCTTTTGCTAGATCCCTCTGCATTCGCACCCAACTGCATCAATACATTGTTTTAGCATTATACTGATACTCATGGTTTATCCATCAAAGATGGGTGAAACACTGAGCTGTCCATATAGGCTACTTGAGTATCAAATATCAATTAAAAATCAGTTCAGCGTAAGGTGAATCAGATATCAAATGGGTATAAATGTGTTGAAGTAGTTGTGAATGTGTGTGCCTTCATTAAAGCAGTAATTCATGAAATGACATATGAGATAAGTTGTAGTACACCCATCTGTGTGTGTGTGTGTGTGTGTGTGTGTGTGTGTGTGTGTGTGTGTGTGTGTGTGTGTGTGTGTGTGTGTGTGTGTGTGTGTGTGTGTGTGTGTGTGTGTGTGTGTGTGTGTGTGTGTGTGTGTGTGTGTGTGTGTGTGTGTGTGTGTGTGTGTTACTATCTTACCGGTGTGCAGTACTCCACCATGGGGTAGTTGAGCTTGTGACCCTTGGCTGTGCGCCCAGAAAAGAAGCAGCACTGACACACGTCGTAGTTGAAATGCTTCAGACTGCGATACCTAGATAGAGAGATGAGTGCAAAGAAAGGAAGGTGAAAAGTGAGAATACTAAAGTTTGGACGTAGTGTGTGTGTACATGTCACTTTCATGCCCTCAAGGTGTGTGTGTGTGTGTGTGTGTGTGTGTGTGTGTGTGTGTGTGTGTGTGTGTGTGTGTGTGTGTGTGTGTGTGTGTGTGTGTGTGTGTGTGTGTGTGTGTGTGTGTGTGTGTGTGTGTGTGTGTGTGTGTGTGTTTGTGCACGCACATATGTCACCCTTCATCATGAATAATCTCCTGGCTACACTAAGGCTTCATGGAGAACTGTTGATTTCTCCAGTCACTCTTTCACACAATCCTCCACGTGTGTTAATTCACACACAAACACACACCATTCCAACATGCTGGCAGTGTGGTAGACAGTTGGATTTCCACCAAAACACAACAACGTGACAACAACTGTCAGGATGTTGTCCTTGGCAGCAGTTGTAGCCAGAAGGCCATTTAACAGCTCAATTGAGACAGGAGCCATTCACACATAATAGCTTAAGTCTTTTATCTCTCTCTCGCTCCTCTCAAGCTCTCCCAAGGTTAGCTGACTGATGAGCTGCGAGACGGCCATATATCAAAAGAATGCAACAGCGCACACGACAACGCCAAGTCAAATGTGCCATTACATACTGACATGCAGCATATTACTATGAGGAGGGGGCGTTAATTCACCTTCACAGTTTAAGGTGCTGAAAAGACCTTTAATTCATGGGTTTATACACTAACAACTTTGGTTAATGATGGGACATGCACTGTCTGGTCTTCTAGTGATATCCGTTATCTGTTAAAAAGTGATTTTTATTAAGCTCCCGTGCAAGATTTTAGGGCATATGCTTCACAGACAAAAATTATAAAAATACTGTATGGTCAGTAGTGTTTGATATAGGGATAACAAAAGAAGAAATAATACCAATAGCAAAAAATAAGTGTATTAATGATATTATAATAATGTTACCACTTAGACAGATGGGACGTATGTACTCAGCAGCCAAGTGTACATGTTGTGACATTAATTATACTATATCAACGTAACACTTAAACAAAATTATGTTCATAACATTCTTATATCAAGTCCTAATTTCCTTCTTTTTTTTAATAACCTTAGCTACACCACAATTGTTCAGTGGCGACTGAAGAAGTACTCACAATGTTTGACCCCTGGTTAGGGATCACTGAATTAGATAGCAATAAGATGCCATAACCAAGAAGATATTAAGACATAACTGGAGCAATAAAACTGCTCTAAAACATAAATGTGAACATCCAATTTAGTCAGTACAACAAAATGTCAAGTTCAAAACACCATGAACGGTCTATTGTAAAACTGGCCTCTTGTGGGAGAAGCTATTGCATTTTAATTATTGTTAGCAGATCAAACACAAAGTAAAAAAGCTGTTGTAACATATGTTCAGGACACACTTGCTTCAATACAGAAGAAATGGAGCATGTTAAATGTGGCTTGTTGGCTTGTTAACATTCCAAACCATATATGGTGGCTTGATTTGACATTTATCATATCTGCTGACACACTGTCCTTGAAATTCAGTTTGAGTTCTTGGACAATCCCATGTACCATGCTAGTTTGAAAACTCCTGCTTCTTGCAAGAGGAAAAATGAAATCTACAAAATGCTTGCTACGCATTTTCCTTCCTCTTCTTCGTCCGTGCTCTCTGCCTTTCTCCTTCCTCCATCGCTCCCTCTCATCGATCAACGCCAGAACTTGGCAGACGTGTGCTTCATCAAATGTCTGACTGTATTTCTCTTGCTGCTGGCAAAGCAAGGAACCTGAAGGGGACAATCCAGCAACCCTCCTTCACTTGGGATAATGTAACACATATAACCAGGCCCGGAAAATGCTTCTCGCTGCAAAACTGCTAAGTGAAAGAACCATTTTTTTTATGATAAATGGACAATGTCTTTCGTTTTTTGTAAAGCACTTTGAATTGCTTGTGTTGAAAAGTGCTATATAAATAAACTTGCCTTGCCTTGCCTATAGCTGTTGTAAAGCAACACACATGTTTCTCTACCTGTTGTTACGATAAGATCAGAAACAACTGATGCAAAGGCAGCTATGGGTGTGTGTGTGTGTGTGTGTGTGTGTGTGTGTGTGTGTGTGTGTGTGTGTGTGTGTGTGTGTGTGTGTGTGTGTGTGTGTGTGTGTGTGTGTGTGTGTGTGTGTGTGTGTGTGTGTGTGTGTGTGTGTGTGTGTGTGTGTGTGTGTGTGTGTGTGTGTGTGTGTGTGTGTGTGTGTGAGCATATTGCTGTCTTTGTCAGTATGTGTGTATGTTTCCTTGCAATCCACCGGATGGTATTTAGCCAGTGGTGTATCAGCTGTTGACATTTAGTTATATGCCTGGCCTCCAGAGCAGATTTGCCCTTTATGCTCAACCTCGAGAGAACAACACAGAACACTGCCACATTTTGCGTTTGTGTGTGTGAGGTCCGTTATATGCAAACTCTTTATTTCGTGTGTGTGTGCTTACCTGAAGCCAACAATAGGACACTCCTTGCAGATGTTGCACTTGGCCTGATGCTTGGCCGTCTCCGCAGCAGCCACTCTGTGCAGGACAGGAAGCCAGACCATGGACTGGGGCTCCAGACGCATCCAATCAACAAACTGCCTGGGCTCCAGCTCCACCTTATTGGTCACCTGGGCGTAAAAATGGTAAGGAACATTCAAATTATAACGTTCAGAAACCATGTGAAGTTTAAAGTTTCTGTAAAAGTTCAACAAGGGTGGTAAGCTGTAAAAGCACTTTCTAGAATGATTGGAAAACATGCTCAACTAATTCACATAAATGGATAGCAGGCTGTATATCCTTGCTTGTTACTGGAAGGCTAATAAAGATGTAGACACATTTAAGATGACCATTCCCTCAGGCACATTTCAGCCTTGAGTTGTGGACCAAGACTAAATTACTTTTACGGGCTCCTTATTCAAGTTTATTGGTTGAAATATCAAACAATAAATATAGATTCATTACACCCACACTGTCGTACACACCCATAGCTTTGCTGTAAGCTAACAGCTATATTGCTTTGAGCAAGTCGCTCTGAAAAACACCCCCAAACTCCTACTCCTGACTGCTGACTGCTGCTCTAAACTTTTGGAGGTGTTATTGTTTATATAACCTGCACTAGCGCAGTGATACATCTATTGATTTAAATACTCTGGGTGTGAAACAATTGCTTAGCTTTTTAAAGAACAACAAACTAAAAATCAACATTTGTCCATTTTTAAATCAAGAAGAAAGAAACATTACAGAAAAAAACGTTTACAAAATAGATTGATTATGTATGTGGAATAGGGGAAAGTGCTGTACCTGTATGTTTCTTGTTTGCTTCTTTGCCATGTGATATGTGATCTCTGTTCTGTATCTATGACTGATTGACCTGAATGTTTTATGTGTATTATCTCGATGCCCAAGACAAATTT